>NC_088872.1:13301979-13332920 GCF_032884065.1 Artemia franciscana | reverse complement strand
TCTATCTCAACTATGATGGAAGCCCTTCTACCAAACAGCCAGGGAATGTATATCTTAAACGAATAAATTACGAAAAACAACTAAGTTATCATAAAGCTGATAAAATTAAGCTGGATATGCCCGGAGTCGAACTTTTATTGCTCATAGAAATTTCGAGAAGGCATGCAATAGATACGTGTCGAAGAAATAATAACGGTCCTTTAAATGGGAGCGATGAATTTTGTGATTTGCCGGTTGGCCTGGGGCTTGCGATGGCAAATGAGTTAATTTCAGCAGGTAAGATTGACCTGTCTGATTTTTGGACTAAAAACAAAATGTATCACCTTTATTCAGGGGAGAAAGATCAACGAGAAGAAGCATTTAAAAAACTTTATGAAAAATTTCAAGAATGTGAAATGAGGGATTTATCTGATACAGAAAAGAAAATTCGTTTGCTTGGTTTGTTGGAAAGTTATTTTGAAGTCGAGGTAAAACAAGTCGAGGAGGATATATGGATAAGTACTGCTCAGCTCTCAATCTGAAAAGATTCTGAAGAACACTTTGAGGAACATCCTTTTGTACCAGAATCTTCATTTTTTCAGAATAATCAGAATCTTCAGAATCTTCCATAATTTTTATTGGAAAAATCAATTGCCCTCCTTTAACGGAGGTAGCTTCATCTGGAAATATGGATGTTGTCAGAAACTGGATATTGTCATATTTTGTATTTAGATATTGTCATAGAGCAAATGTCCATTTTCAAAAATGAAAAAAAGTACTTGTAAATTTTTTTTCTTTTTTATTGAGAAAAAATTAATTCATGTAATTGCAGTTGAAAAAAAACTACATTATGGAAAAAAAACTTTAAAGGGGCTGGCACTGATGTCTCTTTTTTCTTCTGCAACGCGGCAGCAAAAATAAGCTATGGATCTTTTGCAAATTAGAACAGTTTTAGTGTATTTAGATCTTATGCTATTTTCCCATATTGTAGTTTTGTTAAATTAGCTCTTTTTCTCAAAACAGATCCATTTACAGCGTGTTTCCTTTCAGCTTTTGCTTTTTGTTCCACTTTCTTATTCAGTCCCTTCGGAGACTTGCTTTTTGGTTATATTGTAGATCTTTTTGACTGGTTAAAAACGGCACACATTAAAAACCCAGGTTGTTGGTGATGGGAAAAGCAGAAAGTGATCTGCTCGGATTTTTCAAATGGGAAACGTCGTGATTTCCTTTTAAAGAGTCCAAAACCCTATACATTCCAGAGTACGTGCGTGTGTCAATACAGGCTACAAAGGACTCCAAAAGATTCATACAAATACAGAAACTGAAAAAAAAAACGTTTTCTAACTTTCCAAGAGAAAAGAGCAAATAAATAGTTTGCCCACAAACGGGAAATTAATGAGAACGTAATCAATCTCTTAGAGCGATTTAAAAGTATCTCACAATGCAGTCGAAACAAGCGAAGATGATTTACTTTGCGTTTCAATCTAATCGCTTATTGCTTGAGTTTTGTAAGAGGTCTATTAAGAAATTTAATCTTGGTTAAGTTTATAAAAACTAGAGATTAGACATACTCAATTTTTTAGACTCTGTTTTTCTAAAGATTACTCCAGCACTGAAAAAATTTATTTTGAAAAAGCTAGCGCAAGGGGCTATACGCAGAAAATTGGCTTCACTGGATTAGGATCTCAAAAGGATAATGCATTTTAGGACACCGCTTTAGCAACACCATCAATAAATCGATTTGATTACTTGAAAAAAAAAGGATTGCTCTTTTAGTTGAGATAAAGACAAGGCCAAGTTTGAGTGAAGGCATTGAAGCACTTCACTCTCAACAACGGGCTCGCCTGCTTCGCGCCGCGGCATTTGTGGCTGCTTTTTTCCCAAAAGAAGCTAAAGGGATTGTGCAGTTTGATTTGGCTATTAAAAGGCCGTAGTGCTTCCCCTGTTTAAAAAACATCTTATGTAAATTTAACCGAGAATGGGGTAGTTAACAGCGTTGACCTCTTGTAGAATCCTTCTATGGGCTGATGGATGCGTCACTCCGGTTTTCAGATCCATAAACTCCATTCTTGCGCTCAGTTAGTTTCTACCCCTCAGTTACCAAAAGTGGTTTCAAAAGAGGTCTAGTAATTTATGGGTTTGGGACAGACAAACCGAAGCTTTTCAAGCTGTAATTTTTCTTTTCACATTGTGAATTGTTTAATGCGAAGCCATTAAGAATCTGACAATCTTCGTGGCTATTTGTCTTTATCGCGGATATTATAAAGAATGTCTTTATCTAAAAGCTTGGAACAAACTGGTTTGTCAACAAAAAAAGCTTGAAAATCCCTCCTACCTTGACTCGGGGCATTCAACCTTCATAGGTATCTAATTTCAATCAGCAGAAGATTTATGAAAAATATTAAAGGGGCTGTGATGAATTTTCCCAAAATCGTAATATATCTGTATTCATTTTTTTTTTCACAGGAAAAAGTAGTATTCAAATTTTTAGACAAAATTACTGTGCCATTTTAGGAAAAAATTACATGTAGACAATTATTGCTCATTTAATACGATAGATCGGGCAAGCTATGGGAGGAAAAGAATAATAACTAAAACCAAACAAATATGCCGTTTTTTATGATAGAGTAATTATAAGTTACAACCAATAGCCTACGTTTCCTTTGTTTTTCTTTATACTTCAGCTTAGTTTTCTCTTCTTGGTTTCTCTTACAACATGGTTTCCAGGATTTGATCTATATTCTGCAACAAATATGAATGTTTTTATTTAGCCTGTACGTATGTCCAGGCCAAAGGAGTATTCTTTAAATTACTGTTTTGCCTCTCACAATTTCCTAATTCAATTAAACTTTGCCATATTTTCTTGCGAGTCATAGCTTAACCACAATCTTTGTTTTGAAAAAATTCAAGCTTTTTAACTTTCAATAAATATAGTTAAGTCATATTGTTACTTTGATGTATTTTACTAAAAATTACTAAGCTTGATGTACACGTGGATGTATTCATTTTGTTTTATTTTGCTTTTTCCATCCGTTTCTGTAATTTTTTGAAAAACAACACCTGGAATCAATAATAGACTCCTTTTTGCTTCTAGCAGGTTTCTTTCTGAATGCTCGTTTGTTGATTGTTATAAAATAATTATTAAACTAACTCTCATGCAGTCTTTTAAAAATATTTCTGCTGTTGGTGAAGATGGGTGCTAATTTAATTGGAGGATTAAAATCCAGCCCTTGCACTGATTCTTGATTGCAGTCACTTCCTAATAGCTGATACTCAGCCTTCATTGGCTAAGAGTATCAGCAAAACTATTTCCTTCAGGGTTGTCTAAACTTCTTAATCTTGATGAATTGCTATTAACTAATCCTTAAAATGCAGTCAGTTAGAACGTCGACATTGCTGATTAACATTTGATTGAAAAAAAAAGATCAACACCTATGATTAGTTTCAAAAATTTATATATAATTAGCTCTATATTTCAGCACATAGAAAAAAGTGAACCGTCCAATAAAGCCATTCGAGAATTGAACAGATATAACTATCATGGCAACCCTTCGAACGTCCACTTCTCAACCAGTAGGGTAAGAGCCAAGCCAAGAATGGGTCAATCAGATCTTTGCTACAACTGTGGTCGAAGCGGCCACTGGTCAAAAGAATGTCCTGCCCAGAGAAATGGAGGACGCAGTGCTGGTCTCAGAGGCCCGTAAGTTCATTTTTTATGCTAATTTAGTCCCTCACGAGTATAACATGGTTACGCTCTACTGAAAAAAGTTCCATTTGGAAGTCTGATATACTAAGAACCGTTTTATTAAGATGATCCATAGGGAAATTGATTTTATTTTTGGATTTCTCATATTTTCTGTGGAGAAACCTTATATTTACGCATTTTAATAGCTTATTAATTTTAATTTGATATTCTTCACAATGAAAAACATGTTTTTTTTCATATTACCCACTCGATTCTATCCTATTTGTGTTTATTTAACACAATCCAGTTTTGATATATTATTATGCATTAATAATGCTCAGATAGCCAAATATCATATTATTTGGATAAGGTGGGGGGTGGAGGGGGTAAAATTTTTTTCGTTCTCATATTAGTCTCTTGATGTATATATATATTATATGTCGCACATGGTGTATAAGTATAAGTGATATAAGTATAAGCGATACGGTGTATATATATATATATATATATATATATATATATATATATATATATATATATATATATAATATATATATATATATATATATATATATATATATATATATATATATATATATATATATATATATATATGTATTATACATGGTGTATAAGTATTTTTAGAATTTTATAAATGACCTAATATATATAATACTAGCTGTTGGGGTGGCGCTTCGCGCCACCCCAACACCTAGTTGGTGGGGGCGCTTCGCGCCCCCCCAAGCCCCCCCGCGCGCGTAAGTCGTTAGGCGCCATATTAGTTACGCGCCATTGTAGTTGTGTCCCTATGTCCCACCTGTGAATATATATATATATATATATATATATATATATATATATATATATATATATATATATATATATATATATATATATATATATATATATATGTTTTTAACTACGTAAAACTTGCGAATATACAACATTCTTTGCTGTCCCATTGTCTGTGCATATAAATAGATTGTCAGGTTTACCGACTCTTGAACATGCAACATATAATGGTCCATGGGAAAAAAATCCGTATTCAGATCTATACCTCATGATTCTAATGATTGCCCTTGAGCTTTGTTGATGGTGATTGCTAATCGACCATTCCCTGAGTCGCCATCGTCATTTATATATCCCCCTGTGCACCCCGGCGTCCCCTTTGTAGTTATGTCCCTGTGTCCCGGTCGTCATTTATATTCCCTGTGTCCCGGTCGTCATTTGTGTCCCGGTGTTCCAGTCTGTGATTTCTCTTTGAGTGTCCCGGGCGTCATTTATATTCCTTGTGTCCCGGTGTCCCGGTCGTCATTTATATCCCCCTGTGCCCCCCGGCGTCCCCATTGTAGTTGTGTCCCTGTGTCCCGGTCGTCATTTATATTCCCTGTGTCCCGGTCGTCATTTGTATCCCGGTGTCCCGGTCTGTATATACATTCGTTTTTTAGTTTTGTTTTTCTCCTTTATTTTTTTCCTTTTTTCTTTTTTTTCTATTTTAGTTTATTTAGATTTTTAGATTTTTTAGTTTTTTTATTAGTTTTTAGTTTTTTTGTAGTTTTTACCATTTTTTTAGTTTTTTTAGTTTTTTTTTTTTACTTATGTCCTGGTCGTCATTTATACTCCCTGTGTCCCGGTCGTCATTTGTGTCTCGGTGCTTTGTTGATTGCTAATTTATATTATATTTATATTTATATTTTTTCTATTTATTAATATTTTTTTAGTTTTCTTTTTCTCTTATTTTTCAGTTTTTTCCTTTTTTTTAGTTTTTTCTTTTTTAGTTTTTAGTTTTTTTTTTGTTTTTTACCTTTTTTTAGTTTTTTTAGTTTTTTAGCTTTTTTAGTTTTTTTATTAGTTTTTAGTTTTTTTTAGTTTTTGCCTTTTTTTAGTTTTTTCAGTTTTTTTTAGTTTTTAGTTTTTTACCTTTTTTTAGTTTTTTTTAGTTTTTTAGCTTTTTTAGTTTTTTTCTTTTTAGTTTTTTTTGTAGTTTTTACCTTTTTTGGTTTTTTTTCTTCTTTTGTATTAGTGTGACATAATTCAGACGTCATATGCGGACAAACACGACGTCACTCGACAGACAGACAGACAGACATAACCCACAAACAACTTATTTTTATATATATTTATTCATATTTTTTTAGTTTTCTTTTTCTCTTTTATTTTTCAGTTTTTTCCTTTTTTTTTAGTTTTTTTCTTTTTTAGTTTTTAGTTTTTTTAGTTTTTTACCTTTTTTTAGTTTTTTTTAGTTTTTTTAGTTTTTTAGCTTTTTTAGTTTTTTATTAGTTTTTATTTTTTTTGTAGTTTTTGCCTTTTTTTATTTTTTTCAGTTTTTTTTAGTTATTAGATTTTTACCTTTTTTTAGTTTTTTTTAGATTTTTAGCTTTTTTAGTTTTTTTTTCTTTTTAGTTTTTTTTGTAGTTTTTACCTTTTTTAGTTTTTTTCTTCTTTTGTATTAGTGTGAAATAATTCAGACGTCATATGCGGACAAACATGACGTCACCTGATCCACACACAGATCCACACACAGACAACTTATTTTTATATATATAGATATACATATATATATATATATATATATATATATATATATATATATATATATATATATATATATACATATATATATATAATATATATATATATATATATATATATATATATATATATATATATATATATATATATATATATATATATATATATATATATATATATATATATATATATATCATGACGTACAAAAATGACGACAACTAATTTCATGACGTCAGTCTACACAGAAACATGACGTTACCTGATCCACAGATCCACAGACAGACAACTTATTTTTATATATATAGAAGATATATATATATATATATATATATATATATATATATATATATATATATATATATATATATATATATATATATATATATATATATATATATATATATATATATATTATATATATATATATATATATTTAACTACGTAAAACTTGCGAATATACAACATTCTTTGCTGTCCTATTGTCTGTCCATATAAATAGATTGTCAGGTTTACCAACTCTTGAACATGGAACATAATAATTGTCCATGGGAAAACAATCCGTATTCATATCTATACCGCATTTTTCTAACGATTGCCCTTGAGCTTTGTTGATGGTGATTGCTAATCGAACATTCCCTGTGTCCCTGTCGTCATTTATATATCCCCCTGTGCCCCCGGCGTCCCCGTTGTAGTTGTGTCCCTGTGTCCAGGTCGTCATTTATCTTCCCTGTGTCCAGGTCGTCATTTGTGTCCCGGTATCCCAGTCTGTAATTTCTCTTTGAGTGTCCCGGTCGTCATTTATATAGAAATTAAATACAAAAAAACAAGTTTTTTCAACTAAAAGTAAGGAGTGACATCAAAACTTAAAACGCACAGAAATTACTTCGTATATGAAAGAGGCTGCTTCCTCATCAACGCCCCGCTCTTTACGCTAAAGTTTGACTCTTTCTCTCAATTATTCTTTCTAAAACAGTAAAAAACTTTAGCGTAAAGAGCGGGGCGTTGATGAGGAAGCAGCGTCTTTCATATACGAAGTAATTTCTGTGCGTTTTAAGTTTTGATGTCACTCCTTACTTTTAGTTGAAAAAACTTGTTTTTTTGTATTTAATTTCTGAACGTTTTTGAATCAATGCATGTTTTGATTTTGGCTCTCCGCAGAGGAATAATCAAAACGAAATTTGAATATTTTTTTTTGGGGGGGGGGGGGGCTAAATGGCTTTCTCATAATTTTGATCGAATGATTTTGAGAAAAAAAGAGCGGGGGCGAAGCCTAGTTGCCCTCCGATTTTTTGGTTAATTAAAAAGGCAACTAGAACTTTTAATTTTTTACGAATCTTTTTATTGGTAAAAGATTTACGTAGCTTATAAATTAGCTTACGTAAAGAACTTTTGTATTCTCATGTTTTTATTACATATATGAGGGGATTCGCCCCATCGTCAGTACCTCGCTCTTTACACTAAAGCTTAAATTTTATCCCAATTCATTAAGAATGACCCCTGAATCACAAAAGCCGTAGAATAAATAGTTGAAATTACTAAAAATACTTTAGCGTAAAGAGCTAGGTATCATAAGGAGGTGAGCCCCTTATATGGGTAATAATTTCTGTTTGTTTTAAGTTTTATTGCTGTTCCTTACTTCCAGCTGAAAAAGCTTTTTCACATTTATTTTGTATTTTTTTTTTAAATAATGCTAGTAAATCCTGCTCTCCCTTCATGGAAGTTTTCTTTTCCCATGACAAATTCTCGATGGAAAGTTCCCCCAGCATATCCCCCTCTTCTCAACCCCTCCCCCCAAACAAAAAAATCCTCCTGAAAACGCCTGTATACTTCCCAATAACCATTACTATATGTAAGCACAGGTCAAAGTTTGTAACTTGTTGCCCCTCCCACGGAGACTGTGGGGGAGTAAGTCGTCCCCAAAGACATAGTTATAAGGTTTTTCGACTACGCTGAATAAAATGGCTATCTCAGAATTTTGATCCGTTGACTTTGGGAAAATAATTAGCGTGGGAGGGGGCCTAGGTGCCCTCCAATTTTTTTGGTCACTTAAAAAGGGCACTAGAACTTTTCATTTCCGTTAGAATGAGCCCTCTTGCAACATTCTAGGACAACTGGGTCGATACGATCACCCCTGGGGAAAAAAAAAAACAACAAAAAAACAAAAAAACAAAAAAACAAATAAACACGCATCCGTGATCTGCCTTCTGGCAAAAAATGCAAAATTCCACATTTTTGTAGATAGGAGCTCGAAACTTCTACAATAGGGTTCTCTGATACGCTGAATCTGATGGTGTGATTTTCGTTAAGATTCTATGACTTTTAGGGGGTGTTTCCCCCTATTTTCTAAAATAACGCAAATTTTCTCAGGCTCGTAACTTTTGATGGGTAAGACTAAACTTGATGAAACTTATATATTTAAAACCAGCATTAAAATGCGATTCTTTTGATATAGCTATTGGTATCAAAATTCCATTTTTTAGAGTTTTGGTTACTATTGAGCCGGGTCGCTCCTTACTACAGTTCGTTACCACGAACTGTTTGATATATAGATACAGTTTCATTTCAGTTTTTTTTTCTTTTTTAGTTTTTTCTTTTCTTAGTTTTTTTCTTTTTTAGTTTTTTTTAAGTTTCTTCTTTTATTGATTTGTTTTCTTCAATTTGTCAATGTTCATTGTAACATTGACACTTGGAAAAATCTTTACGTGCCAAGCATGCTAAAGCTCCAACAATTTATATTAAACCTTAAAATTTGGGGTATCTGTTTTAAGGTTTTCGAATTACTTTAATCTACTGTCAAAATATATTGAAATATTTGTGCAATTCCCAGTTTTTTTTAGTTTTTTCTTTTTTTTTTTAGTTTTTTAGCTTTTTTTAGTTTTTTTTTAGTTTTTTATCTTTTTTATTTTTTTACGTTTTTTCTTTTTAGGTTTTTCTTTTTTTAATTTTTTTAATTTTTTTTTTTTTAGTTTTTTCTTTTTAGTTTTTTTTTGTTTTTTACCATTTTTCTTTTTTCGAATTACTTTAATCTATTGTCAAAATATTTCGAAATATTTATGCAATTTCCAGTTTTTACATTCTAGTTTGTTTTGTTTTATATATATAGAAGATATAATCTGGCGTAACGGACAGACAACTTATTTTTATATATATATATATATATATATATATATATATATATATATATATATATATATATATATATATATATATATATCATTAATGGTTTTTCTGTTATTGGGACACCGGAGCGAAAGTTGCTCCATCGGATTGCTTATTCATCCCCGCTACCTTGCTATTTTTTCAATTTTTTTCTCCAAAGGGTTTCTGAGAAAATGCAGATTTTGGAAATGAGTATTCCAAAGTTCAGTCTTATTAGAAGGGGCTGGCAAGAAGGACCCTCAGAGGGGGCAAGACGGACCATCATTTATTTATCATAGAGCACGGTCTCTTCTACCATTCTCAGGCGATAATCATAAATTTTTACAATTGTACTTCATCAGTGATAGAAATTGTGAATTGAATGCACGTTGCGAAATTTCTCCCAACATTGAAAGGACAATCGTTTCCCAATTACAACATCTTTTCCACGAAAATAATAATTTAGTGCGTCTGTTCAAAACAGCCATCGATTTGATGCCTACTTATACGCATAAAATTGTTATTTCCGCTGACAAAACGCCTCCTGGCCAACATGTGCGTAGATACAATGCTCCAACTATCGACGAAACTACCTGCTGATTTCTGTAATTTAGTGACGTCCAAAAATGAATTGATTGAAAAAGTATTTCCGAATATTCTAAAAAATTATAAAAATAATAAATGGCTAAGTGAAAGAGCGATTCTCGCACCCAAAAATATAGACGTCCACGAAATCAACAATATTGTTTTGAACAAGATTCGAGACCAGGCAGTCCTTTACAAGTCAGTCGACACAGTTTTGGAACCAAATGAAGCGGTTAATTATCCATCTGAATTTTTAAATTCCATAGATCCTTCAGGGTTTCCACCACACGTGCTACAACTAAAAATAGGCGTACCAATAATACTTTTAAGAAATATCAACCCACCAAAGCTTTGCAATGGCACGCGACTTGCCGTAAAAAAAACAATGGAAAACCTAATAGAGGCCACAATCTTGACAGGGCCTTATGAGGGTGAGGCTGTTCTTATTCCTCGCATTCCCATGATTCCAACGGATCTGCTTTTTCAATTTAAAAGATTGCAATTCCCAATTCGATTAGTATTTGCAATCACCATTAACAAAGCTCAAGGTCAATCATTAGAAAAATGTGGTATAGATCTTAATCCTGATTGTTTTTCCCATGGACAATTGTACGTTGCATGTTCGAGGGTCGGTAAACCTGACAATGTATTTATATGCAGCGACAATTGGACAGCGAAGAATGTTGTTTATTCGCAAGTTTTACGCAGTTAATTTGTATTGTATCTATCTATATAAAAACGAGTTATGTGGATGCATGTTTGTTTGTTAGTAAAAGAGCGTTTGTATATGACGTCATTATTAGTACATACGGCTTTGCATATGCACAGACAATGGGAAAGCCAAGAATGTTGTTTATTTGCAATTTTTGCGTAGTTTGAAACACATATATAAATCTATCTATATTCACAGGTGGGACACAGGGACACAACTACAATGGCGCATAACTAATATGGCGCGTAACGACTTACGCGCGCGGGGGGGCTTGGGGGGCGCGAAGCGCCCCACCAACTAGGTGTTGGGGTGGCGCGAAGCACCACCCCAACAGCTAGTATATATATATATACTAGCTGTTGGGGTGGCGCTTCGCGCCACCCCAACACCTAGTTGGTGGGGGCGCTTCGCGCCCCCCCCCCCAGCCCTCCCGCGCGCGTAAGTCGTTACGCGCCATAATAGTTACACGCCATTGTAGTTGTGTCCCTATGTCCCACCTGTGAATATAGATATATATATATATATATATATATATATATATATATATATATATATATATATATATATATATATATATATATGGTTTTAACTACGTAAAACTTGCGAATATACAACATTCTTTGCTGTCCCATTGTCTTTGCATATAAATAGATTGTCAGGTTTACCGACTCTTGAACATGCAACATATAATGGTCCATGGGAAAACAATCTGTATTCAGATCTATACCTCATGATTCTAATGATTGCCCTTGAGCTTTGTTGATGGTGATTGCTAATCGACCATTCCCTGTCCCGGTGTCCCGGTCGTCATTTACATCCCCCTGTTTCCCCCGGTGTCCCCGTTGTAGTTGTGTCCCTGTGTCCCGGTCGTCATTTATATTCCCTGTGTCCCGGTCGTCATTTGTATCCCGGTGTCCCGGTCTGTATATACATTCGTTTTTTAGTTTTGTTTTTCTCCTTTATTTTTTTCCTTTGTTTTTCTTTTTTAGTTTATTTAGATTTTTAGATTTTTTAGTTTTTTTATTAGTTTTTAGTTTTTTTTTCTTTTTAGTTTTTTTGTAGTTTTTAACTTCTTTTTAGTTTTGTTAATTTTTTTTTTTACTTATGTCCTGGTCGTCATTTATACTCCCTGTGTCCTGGTGCTTTGTTGATTGCTAATCGAACATTCCTTTTGTCCTGGTCGCTTTCTCTTTGAGTGTCGTCATTTATTTTTTTCTTTTTTAGTTCTTTTAGTTTTTACCTTTTTTAGTTTTTTTTAGTTTTTTAGATGAAAATTTTTTTTAGTTTTTTCCTTTTTTTCTTTTTAGTTTTTTATTGGTTTTTACCTTTATGTTAGCTTATTTTTCAGTTTTTTCCTTTTTTTTAGTTTTTTTTTATTTTTTATTTTTTTTAGTTTTTTACCTTTTTTTAGTTTTTTTAGTTTTTTTAGTTTTTTAGCTTTTTTACTTTTTTTATTAGTTTTTAGTTTTTTTGTAGTTTTTGCCTTTTTTTTAGTTTTTTCAGTTTTTTTTTTAGTTTTTTATTGGTTTTTACCTTTATTTTAGCTTATTTTTCAGTTTTTTCCTTTTTTTTAGTTTTTTTTAGTTTTTAGTTTTTTTAGTTTTTTACCTTTTTTTAGTTTTTTTAGTTTTTTTAGTTTTTTAGCTTTTTTATTTTTTTTATTAGTTTTTATTTTTTTTTGTAGTTTTTGCCTTTTTTTAGTTTTTTTAGTTTTTTAGCTTTTTTATTAGTTTTTAGTTTTTTTTGTAGTTTTTGCCTTTTTTTAGTTTTTTTAGTTTTTTAGCTTTTTTATTTTTTTTATTAGTTTTTAGTTTTTTTTGTAGTTTTTGCCTTTTTTTAGTTTTTTCAGTTTTGACGTCACCTGATCCAGTTTTTTCAGGTGACGTCACCTGATCCACGATCCACAGATCCACAGACAACTTATTTTTATATATATAGATAGTTTTTTTTTTTTTACTTATGTCCTGGTCGTCATTTATACTCCCTGTGTCCCGGTACTTTGTTGATTGCTAATCGAACATTCCTTTTGTCCTGGTCGCTTTCTCTTTGAGTTTCGTCATTTATTTTTTTCTTTTTTAGTTCTTTTAGTTTTTACCTTTTTTAGTTTTTTTTAGTTTTTTAGATGAAAATTTTTTTTAGTTTTTTCCTTTTTTTCTTTTTAGTTTTTTATTGGTTTTACCTTTATTTTAGCTTATTTTTCAGTTTTTTCCTTTTTTTTATTTTTTTTTTATTTTTTATTTTTTTTAGTTTTTTACCTTTTTTTAGTTTTTTTAGTTTTTTTAGTTTTTTAGCTTTTTTACTTTTTTTATTAGTTTTTAGTTTTTTTTTGTAGTTTTTGCCTTTTTTTAGTTTTTTCAGTTTTTTTTTTAGTTTTTTATTGGTTTTTACCTTTATTTTAGCTTATTTTTCAGTTTTTTCCTTTTTTTTTAGTTTTTTTTAGTTTTTAGTTTTTTTCGTTTTTTACCTTTTTTTTAGTTTTTTTAGTTTTTTAGCTTTTTTATTAGTTTTTATTTTTTTTTGTAGTTTTTGCCTTTTTTTAGTTTTTTTAGTTTTTTAGCTTTTTTATTAGTTTTTAGTTTTTTTTGTAGTTTTTTTCCTTTTTTTAGTTTTTTTAGTTTTTTCATTTTTTATTAGTTTTTAGTTTTTTTTGTAGTTTTTGCCTTTTTTAGTTTTTTCAGTTTTGACGTCACCTGATCCAGTTTTTTCAGGTGACGTCACCTGACCCATCCACAGACAGACAACTTATTTTTATATAGATAGATATATTAGCCAATACATCCTGAACATTAAGAATGACCTAGGTGTTCTATTTGCTGTTTAAACCTTTAAAGGCACAGTAAACTTGACTATGCAACTTTTGCCCATCACACCGGACTGGCGGGCTTAGCCACATGTGCAGGGACTTATTGTCGACAGTACCCCCTTCTGTGTTATCTCGAAACCCCTCCTTATTGTTCCCACAGCTAGCTGGCCGGCCCTTGCCCCTTATGCACTGTTATTACACACTTACGTGCATTAAAAGTTTGCCTTTTTACGTATAGACCATAGACAAACGAAACACTGGCAGGGCGGCGTGGGTTCAATTCCTAGTCACAGCACACAAACCTTTTACTATTTTTTCTACTAAATCAAAAATCGAGTTATCGAAAACTCCACGGAAACTGAGACGTCAGCTAGCTCCTCAAGTTAACTTTGAGTCAAAACGTCTGTTTCTTTAAGACTAGTCACTTTAGCTTCGTGAGTTTTGTAGCCAAGACGGACCCAAGTCCGTGCCAGGGTCCGTCTTACCAACAAACCATGTGGTTCATCCTATCTGCAACAGGCTCCATCTCGATAAAACTGTCAGAAAGCTTGCTAGATAGCACAGAAGGGCGTTACAGTAAGGCCTAAATAAAGTAAAGAGTCAGAGTATAGAGTATAAAGTATAGATAGGGATATAAAGTATAGAGCCTTAGATAAACAATATGAATCTGGTTAGCATTCAAATATCAATGCCTTATTTGCTGTAATCTTATTCAGTTTTTTTCTCTTTTTTACATTTTTCTGTCTTTAATTATATTTACACTTCTGTTGTGTCATAGGATTTGAAGTTTTGTGCAGAATTAAAAACATTGAAAACCAGCAATCCTTTATTACTTCAAAGTGTAAAAGATTTCCATTCGTCTAATTCTATATTTGGCTTGTAGTAGCATAGTGGATTGATACTCAGCTTGATAACAAAGGGCACGGGGTTCGATCCCCGCCGTAGCAAAGATAGGCAAAAAGCTTGCAACTTGTACCTGTAAAAAGATCCAGCGGCTTAAACGTCGATTTGACGCCCTATAAATATCCGTCGATGCCAATGTTCTGACGTCAATGACGTCATGATGTCAAAGAGGACACGACGTAAATGACGGCAATGACGTCAATAATAACTCTGGAGTAACGTCCTCACTGCGTCTTCAACGATGACGCGGGAATCCCTTTCCCATTAAAAATTCCTGTTTTTTTGGGGTTGAACTTCCCGAGGACCTGCAGAAATCATGTAAACCAGGTGACGAATGGCAATCGTCATGACGACTGTGGCACACGTGGTACTCCAAGATGTAGACCAAAGTGAACAACCCCTCAGGTAATGGTCAATTATTCATGTGTTGACCGTTTATATATATGTATATAGAAGGGTTGAATCCTGTTTTTTTAATCCAAGTCAGACAAAGATTATAATTTCAACACGCCTTTGCCTCTTATAAGGTATGATTACCAATAAGCATATGGATTTCTAGGAAGCTATTAAGCCAACGAATGTGATTTTGAGTAGAAAGAATATTAGAAAGGAAACTTGTAAGTCACAACTGGCAGATACACCTATTTCAGCTTAAAACAAATTAGTCGAATTTATCACCTAATTTTTGTCTGGTACTTATTTCTCTAATAGTTACTTACACTTTTTATAATCTCAAATATTTTATTTAGAGGACGGTTTGGTACAACTTTATTTTACGGTAGATCACTTCGATACAGAGGATCGTCTGTATATGGTGGACAATTTGCCCGAGGCCCTCGCCTACGTGGTCCTCCACGTCGAATGAATCCTCCAGTACATTTTGGTCCCGGTAAAATGTCCTCGCGACGTGACTTTTACGAAGGTGGTTCAGCGGATAGATACCGTGATTCATATGATGATTATGGAAGGTCTGGATATGGAGAGGTAGGAGGCTATCCATATGAGCCAATTGACAGCTCAAATTCTGATTATCCCTCTGGTGGCTACGGTGGATCTTCATTTTCTGATTATCCCCCTGTTAGCCGAGGACGGTAAGCAACGTTAAATATATTTTGTTTTTAAAATATGTTTTCAATTGCTCGTGCAATTAATAAGATAATGCAGTATTTATACGCCTTAAAGTACCAAGGACATCAAAATAAAATACAAATTGTCCTTTGGACTGGTCTCAGCTCTATTCATACCTGAAAACACGGATTTTTCGACATTTTTCTTTATGCTGTTTAAAAACTATTAGATTTTAAGGCAGTAAGACATTTTGGTCAATGTTGTCAGATTTAACAATGAGAATTTAAAAAACAAGACTAGTTGATTAAATTTGTCACTACTTTCCGCCGTAGAATTTTGGACATTCATTTATGTTGATTCCAAAAGACAATTGCACCTTTATAGCCAAGATATGCCCTATTAACCTGTTTGGTGCCAAAGATATGCCCTATAACCTATTTGGTGCAATATTCCTATATGGTGCCCTATGTTTGCTGGATTTTCACTCACACATCTGTTTTTAATTTGGTACTTGTTACTTGTAACAAGAGCTAAGAGCTCATATGGCACTTGTGACGAGATTGGAAGAGCCAAGAGCTCATATGGCATGAGCTCTAGCAAAATTCTAAGAATCCCATAGATTACTTTAAAAGGAAAATCAGAGGCTTAATGCCAGTTGGGATTTGAAAATAGAGCTCTGAGGCACAAGGTCCTTCTAGATATCAAAATTCATTATGATCCGATCACCCAATCGCAAGTTAAAAATACCCCATTTTTTCTAATTTTTCTTCTCCCTTCAGCCATCCCCCCAGATGGTCGAATGGGGGGAAACGACTTTATCAAGTCAATTTGTGCAGGTTCCTGATATGCCTACCGATTTTCATCGTCCTAGCGCGTCCAAAAGCACCGAGCTTGCCAAAGCAGCTTCAATGTGACAAAATATTTCCAAGTGGTTACCTTCCATTAGGACTCCTCAGAGGAATACCACCTGCCTAAAGGGGTTTCAACGCTTAAATTTCCTTACCTTGCAAGGTGAAGTATCTACCATAAAGCTCTTTATACATCTATATATATATAAAAATAAGTTGTCTGTGTGTGTGTGGGTCTGTCGGGTGACGTCATGTTTGTGTGTTGACTGACGTCATGAAGTTAGTTGTCGTCATTTTTGTTATGACAGTGACGTCATTAAAGGTATTTAAGACATGCGTTCACGGAGAAATCTATTAATGTTTAATTGTAAAATGACTGATGAACTTACAATGGCAACAGCCGAGGAAGATGCTCAAAGAGTTTATGCCAAAAAACTTGCTACTGATAGAGAAAGTAAGAAAAGAAAGCGTGCCGAGGAATAAAAAGAACAGCAAGAAAATAGGCTTGAGGCTGATAGAGAAAGAAAGAACAGAAAGCGTGCCGAGGAACTACCAGAGCAACGCGAAACCAGACTTGCTGCTAAAAGAGAAAGTGAAAAAAGAAGGCGTGCCGAGTAACTACCAGAGCAACATGAAACCAGACTTGTTGCTAAAAGAGAAAGTGAAAAAAGAAGGCATGCCAAGGAACTACCAGAGCAACATGAAACCAGACTTGCTGCTCAAAGAGAAAGTGAAAAAAGAAGGCGTGCCGAGGAATCACAAGAACAGCAAGAAATCAGGCTTGCTGCTGATAGAGAAAGTGAGAAAAAAAAGCTTGCCGAGGAATCAGAGCAACCTGAAAGTTATCGCCTGGCATTCAGGTACAGCCCAGTCGATGATTATAGCTTGAGTAGATGTGTTCAAATCGGGACTATGTCTAAAATTTGTCCCTATTGCAAGGCCTTGAAATTCAATGGTGAAACAATGGGAATGTGTTGCGCCTCAGGAAAAGTTAAAATTCCTCTATTAGCTGCACCACCAGAGCCATTGAAGACTTTCCTTACTGGAACTACGCCAGAATCTAAGCGTTTTTTATCACAAACCAGAAAATATAACTCATGTTTCCAAATGACGTCATTTGGAGCCCAAATTGAAAATCCAGATCAATTTATGTCTACTTTCAAAAGGGCATTTGATAAATTTGCCCTTTTTTAAAAGGGCAAATTTATCATAGAGCAGGGTCCCTTCTATCATTCTCAGGCGAGAATCATAAATTTTACAATTGTACTTCATCAGTGATAGAAATTCTGAATTGAATGCACGTTGCGAAATTTCTCCCAACGTTGAAAGGACAATCGTTTCCCAATTGCAACATCTTTTCCACGAAAATAATAATTTAGTGCGTCTGTTCAAAACAGCCATCGATTTGATGCCTAGTGATACGTATAAAATTGTTATTTCCGCTGACAAAACGCCTCCTGGCCAACATGTGCGTATATACAATGCTCCAACTATCGACGAAGTAGCAACCGTTATGGTCGGTGGTCAGTTTTTACCTCGAGATATTATTCTTCATAAGCGAAACGCTCAGTTGTTAAGAATTGCGGAAACTCATCGATGCTACGATGCCCTACAATATCCTATCATTTTTTGGGATGGAGCTGACGGCTATCAGTTTAATATTAAATTGATGAATCCAGCCACTAACAAAGAAATGAATAAGAAATGCAGTGCAATGCATTATTATTCCTATAAACTAATGATTTGGCAGGATGAAGAAAATTATATTTTAAAATGCCGTCAATTGTTTCACCAATACGTCGTTGATATGTATGCTAAAATTGAATCAGAACGTTTGCTATATATCCACCTGAATCAGACCAAGCTCCGCTCTGAACAATACATCCATTTGCGAGATGCAGTTGTAAATGACGGTAATACCACAAACGTTGGAAGATTAACAATTTTACCTTCGTCATATGCTGGCAGTCCCCGTCATATGCATAAATATGCTCAAGATGCTATTGCGTATGTTCGTCTCTATGGTCGTCCAGATTTATTTATTACTTTTACATGTAATCAATCTTGGGACGAGATACAGCAGCCTTTACCTCAAGGACAATCGGCGTTTCATAGACATGACATTACGGCCCGTGTCTTCCGGCAAAAGTTGAAATCACTGATAAACTACATAGTAAAACTTGAAGTGTTTGGGTCAGTGCGATGCTGGATGTACTCAGTGGAATGGCAAAAACGAGGTTTGCCACACGCACATATACTAATCTGGCTACATAAAAAAATTACTTCGAACGAAATTGATGATGTGATTTCCACTGAAATACCTGATGAAAATGTCGATAAGGGGTTACATGATATTATTTAAAAAAATATGATACATGGACCTTGCGGTGCACTGAACGAAAATTCACCATGCATGGCCAAAGGAAGGTGCACAAAGCAATATCCTCGACTTTTAGTATCCAACACAATTACTGGCAATAATGGTTACCCACAATATAGAAGAAGATCTACTGTAGATTGCGGTAAAACAGCAATAATAAAGGAGCGTAACGGTACCACCATCGAAGTAGATAACCAGTGGGTTGTTCCGTATTCCCCATTATTATCAAAAGCATTTAATGCACACATAAACGTTGAATACTGTAACTCCGTAAAAGCAATCAGATACATATGTAAATACGTCAACAAAGGCAGTGACATGGCAGTTTTTGGCTTGCAGCCCGAAATCAAAGATATCGACGAAATCGTACAATATCAGGCTGGAATATACATAAGCAGTAATGAAGCTGTTTGGCGAATTCTTTCATTTCCGATACATGAACGTAGTCCAGCTGTTGTTCACTTAGTGGTACATTTACGAGTAAGTCAGTCGATGGCCAACCTACCATCTTCAAAGATACCACGATAGGAAGACTCTACACCGTTCACCCCAATCAACATGAATGCTTCTTTCTACGCCTGATTTTGGTGAATGTACCCGGTCCAACATCCTTTGAGTATTTGAGAACTGTAAACGGTACTATATATGACACTTACCGTAGTGCATGCCAAGCTCTGAATTTATTGGAAAATGACCAACACTGGGATAACTGCATCAATGAAGCGTGCGAAACGTCAACTCCAAGTCAAATTCGTGCATTGTTTAGCATCATTTTAACAACTTGCTCTCCATCAGCTCCTACAGAGTTATGGGAAAAATATAAGTCAAAAATGTTCGAAGATATACTCCATCGAAAACATTTAGAGACGTCAGATATGACTTTTGATTTTACGTCAGAAATTTATAACTACACTTTAGTTACTATAGAAGATTTGTGCGTACGTATGGCAAACAAACCTCTTCAGGATTTAGGAATGCCTTCACCTAACCGTATCGCTGCTGTTTCGACATGTGTAGAATTGGATCGTGAACAAAGTTACAGTACGAGTGATCTATTGTCGTATGTACAAAATAACATTTCCAAGTTAACGTCGGAACAAAAAGACATTTATGACACGATAATGCATTGTGTCGATAACAACGTTGGAGAAATTTTCTTTTTTGTTGCGCCAGGAGGTACTGGTAAAACGTTTCTGATAAAACTGATTCTGGCATCAATTCGATCAAAAAATGATATAGCGTTGGCAATTCCGTCGTCCGGAATAGCTGCAACATTGCTGCCTGGTGGAAGAATTGCTCATTCCGCTTTGAAATTGCCTCTGAATTTGCATTCTACAGAAACTCCCACGTGTAATATTTCCCAATCATCTGGGATGGGTAAAGTATTGCAGAAATGCAAACTTATTTTTTGGGATGAGTGCACAATGGCACACAAAAAATCGCTCGAGGCTCTGGATCAATGCTTGAAAGATTTGCGAGGGAAGTCGAAACCCTTTGGCAGCACATTAATATTGCTTGCGGGAGATTTCAGAAAAACATTACCTATAATACCTAGATCAACCCCTGCAGACGAAATGAATGCTTGCCTGAAAAATTCTAATTTATGGGCACACGTAAAAACATTAAAATTAACTACAAATATGCCTGTCCGATTGCAAAACAATGACTCTGGTCAAACATTTTCAGATCTATTGCTGGCAATTGGAAACGGAAAGCTCCCAGTAGACTCAATTTCAGGACGTATACAACTACCTGCTAATTTCTGTAATTTAGTGACGTCCAAAAATGAATTTATTGAAAAAGTATTTCCGAATATTCTAAACAATTATAAAAATAATAAATGGCTAAGTGAAAGAGCAATTCTTGCACCCAAAAATATAGACGTCCACGAAATCAACAATATTGGTTTGACCAAGATTCGAGACCAGGCAGTCCTTTACAAGTCAGTCGACACAGTTTTGGAACCAAATGAAGCGGTTAATTATCCATCTCAATTTTTAAATTCCGTGGGTCTTTCAGGGTTTTCACCACACGTGCTACAACTAAAAATAGGCCTACCAACAATACTTTTAAGAAATATCAACCCACCAAAGCTTTGCAATGGCACGCGACTTGCCGTAAAAACCTAATAGAGGCCACAATCTGTATCTTCCAGCCTGATATTGTACGATTTCGTCGATATCTTTGATTTCGGGCTGCAAGCCGAAAACTGCCATGTCACTGCCTTTGTTGACGTATTTACAGATGTATTTGATTGCCTTTACGGAGTTACAGTATTCAACGTTTATGTGTGCATTAAATGCTTTTGATAATAATGGGGAATAAGGAGCAACCCACTGGTTATCTACTTCGATGGTGGTACCGTTACGCTTCTTTATTATTGCTGTTTTACCGCAATCTTCAGTAGATCTTCTTCTATATTGTGGGTAACCATTATTGCCAGTAATTGTGTTGGATACTAAAAGTCAAGTATATTGCTTTGTGCACCTTCCTTTGGCCATGCATGGTGAATTTTCGTTGAGTGCACCCCAAGGTCCATGTATCATATTTTTTACAATAATATCATGTAACCCCTTATCGACATTTTCATCAGGTATTTCAGTGGAAATCACATCATCAATTTCGTTCGAAGTAATTTTTTTATGTAGCCAGATTAGTATATGTGCGTGTGGCAAACCTCGTTTTTGCCATTCCACTGAGTACATCCAGCATCGCACTGACCCAAACACTTCAAGTTTTACTATGTAGTTTATCAGTGATTTCAACTTTTGCCGGAAGACACGGGCCGTAATGTCATGTCTATGAAACGCCGATTGCCCTTGAGGTAAAGGCTGCTGTATCTCGTCCCAAGATTGATTACATGTAAAAGTAATAAATAAATCTGGACGACCATAGAGACGAACATACGCAATAGCATCTTGAGCATATTTATGCATATGACGGGGACTGCCAGCATATGACGAAGGTAAAATTGTTAATCTTCCAACGTTTGTGGTATTACCGTCATTTACAACTGCATCTCGCAAATGGATGTATTGTTCAGAGCGGAGCTTGGTCTGATTCAGGTGGATATATAGCAAACGTTCTGATTCAATTTTAGCATACATATCAACGACGTATTGGTGAAACAATTGACGGCATTTTAAAATATAATTTTCTTCGTCCTGCCGAATCATTACTTTATAGGAATAATAATGCATTGCACTGCATTTCTTATTCATTTCTTTGTTAGTGGCTGGATTCATCAATTTAATATTAAACTGATAGCCGTCAGCTCCATCCCAAAAAATGATAGGATATTGTAGGGCATCGTAGCATCGATGAGTTTCCGCAATTCTTAACAACTGAGCGTTTCGCTTATGAAGAATAATATCTCGAGGTAAAAACTGACCACCGACCATAACGATTGCTACTTCGTCGATAGTTGGAGCATTGTATCTACGCACATGTTGGCCAGGAGGCGTTTTGTCAGCGGAAATAACAATTTTATACGTATCACTAGGCATCAAATCGATGGATGTTTGAAACAGACGCACTAAATTATTATTTTCGTGGAAAAGATGTTGCAATTGGGAAACGATTGTCCTTTCAACGTTGGGAGAAATTTCGCAACGTGCATTCAATTCAGAATTTCTATCACTGATGAAGTAAAATTGTAAAAATTTATGATTCTCACCTGAGAATGGTAGAAGGGACCCTGCTCTATGATAAATTTGCCCTTTTACTTTGAAAGTAGACATAAATTGATCTGGATTTTCAATTTGGGCTCCAAATGACGTCATTTGGAAACATGAGTTATATTTTCTGGTTTGTGATAAAAAACGCTTAGATTCTGACGTAGTTCCAGTAAGGAAAGTCTTCAATGGCTCTGGTGGTGCAGCCAATAGAGGAAGTTTAACTTTTCCTGAGGCGCAACACATTCCCATTGTTTCACCTTCAATCCTGCCTGATACTATTATTTTCTTTCGCTTTTATCATTGGAAAAAACGTAAACCCAAAGAACTGTAAATAAGCTGCAAGCTATAATTAAATCGCATGTAAGCAAAGGCAGATTATAAAAGAGGGGGGGGGGGGGTTTATTTAAGAGAATCCACCACTATCGTCAATCTCTTACTCTCTGCTCCTAAAAAAAGCTAGTTTGGAAACCCTTGAGCGAAGGAGGTCGTCGTTGTGCCTCCGTTTTTCAAAAAATGCAATAACGAACCCTCGGACGGCAAGTATTTTCCCCAAACGTCACTCACCGTCCAGATTACGACATCCTCGAGCTATTTCTGAGCCTATCCCAGTTTTGTCCCCCATTCGCTGCGTTACTTCCAGATATGAAAAAACCTTTTTCCCCTTCATCACAGTAAAAATAAATAAAATAGCCAACTAGTTTCTCCCCCCTTTTTTTCATGTGAGGTGCTTTAGGTCGTTACACTAATTTGCTTGCCCCCCGATGTTTTGGTTTAGTTTCCCTTTTAATTCATATGTGTTTTTCGTGTGTTTTATGCTTTGTTCTTTTTTTTGTGCGTTTTTGGACTTTTTTTAGTGTCCCTTTTAATTTGTAGATATATATGTTTATTTCTTGTTCTTTTCTGTATTATTAGACTTTTTTTGTCCCCTTCCCTTTTTTTTCTGACTTAATTTTTTTTACTCATAATTTGATTATTCATTATTATTAGTGTTTTTTGCTTTGTTTGTTTTATTAGTCGACTCCGAAGACCGAATTCGGCCCTTTGAGGGCTTGTGATAGTGATTTTTTTGAAATAATTATCTTATCTTATCATATATAAAAATAAGTTGTATGCATGTTTTTTTTGCATGTTTTTTTTTTTGTAAAAAGAGGGTTTGCATATAAGCCTTATAAATTTATAAGGCTTTCTATATGACGTCATTATAAGATGACGTTACAGACCAGGACACCGGGATACAAATGACGACCGGAAGACCGGGACACAGGGAATATAAATGACGACCGGGACACTCAAAAATAAATTACAGACCGGGACACCGGGACACAAATGACGACGGGGACACCTGGACACGGGGAATATAAATGACGACCTGGACCCTCAAAGAGAAATTACAGACCGGGACACCGGGACACAAATGACGACAGGGACACCAGGACCTAGGGAATATAAATGACGACCGGGACAAAGGGACACAACTACAACGGGGACGCCGGCGGGGGCACAGGGGGAATATATAAATGACGACGGGGACACAGGGAATATTCGACTAGCAATCACCATCAACAAAGTTCAAGGGCAATCATTAGAAAATGCGGCATAGATCTGAACACGGATTGTTCTTCCCATGGACAATTATATGTTGCATGTTCAAGAGTCGGTAAACCTGACAATCTATTACACAACTACAATGGCGCGTAACTAATACGGCACGTAACGACTTACGAGCGTGGGGGGCTTTGGGGGGGTGCGAAGTGCCACGCCAACAGTTAGTAAATGTACAAGAGTAGCCAGAAAAAATCGAAGTTTTTACAACCTCTTGTCAATATACGCCTTTGTTAATTCTGGAAAGTCTTCAACATACCCCTAATATATTTTTGTGAAGAATTCAAAATTTGACTTTAAAAAGAAATATATTATAATTTGGTTTAAGTATGTTTATCAATTGTATCCAGTGTACGCTTATTGTTGAAAAATATTGCATCAGTTTTGAATTTTTGCAGTTCAAATAAAATTGTTTATTGAATATAAACTAGTTGTTTTTGTGAAAAAATAAACTTCAGCATTTGCTAGATTATGAAAGCCATTTCTCTTTGACAATTGTCTATTCTTTTTCTGTTGTTTGAGTTTTCCCCTTCAGGCAGACATTGACTAAAGGCTAAACAAATGCCCAATTATTACCAGCATTGTAATTTTTTTAAAGCCCCGTTATACCGATGTACTGTCTTTTAGAACTTGCTTGCCTATCAAAGCTATGACTAATTTTCATCAAAAATAAATCAAAATGAGGAAAGATACCTTTTCCAGCCCAGCAAAACCTTTCTTAATCTATAAAAAATGAATAGTTAATATAGTTTATTTATTACAGTTGATCAAAATCGCTAATTTTTCTCTTACTAATGCTTGAGACTTGATCTGGTACTGTTTTAATAAATCGAGTATAGAGTGTTGAAAATAGTTAATCGTGTTTTTTATCGGAACCAGTTTGAGTATCAGGGCAATTTTGCTTTCAGGTCACAAACTCGTGCCGCGTGACTCTTGCGTCTTATTTTGGCACAATATTGAAAATAACTTGTGCAAAGGAAATTCAAAGGTACTTTTCTGTTGCTTCGATTCTTTTGGCCACGTTAGCTGGAACGAAAAACTAGCGTTTCGTAAAATTTAGTCTAACCTGGAATTTATCTTCTATCTCAATATCTCCATGAAGGAGTTAATAAGATTTCTTTTGGAATTTGCATATTTGTAGAATGAGTACTGGAGTAAAAAATTGAATCTCTGTAAATTGAAAGTAGGAGAAACACTTTGTAATCACATCTGGTCTTTATTACAGGTGGTGAATACTACGAAATCCATTATTCATATGTAATCCATTCATATCAGAGGTCCTTGGTTAACACCATACTAAGAAGCGGCGTATTTTCGTGTTTTTTCGACTTTGATGGAAATTGGTAGATGACTATGGAAGTTCAGTGCCGAGTCATCACACCTTGCGTTCATGTTGGAGCGTCCAGTTTTCAATTTTTTATTTTATTTACTTATCTGCATATTATTTGATAGATTAGTTGTCTTTTTGGAAAAGTGTGAGTTGATGTTTCCTACTCTTAAATACACTGGTCACTATTAACTTTTCATGTCTATTAATGTAATACAAAACGGAAGCTTATATTAGTTTGTTGACCATTAATTCTGGGAATTGTCAGCAATATCGTCGTTATCGCACCTACGGGCGCTGTGTATGGCCTATGAGATACTTGTGAGATAATTACCAAAAACCGTTTACTAAGCTGTGCTCAACGAGTAGATCGACAGTACAAAGCATGTTAAATTGTTCTCTTTTCCTCTTACAGATCTACCTCGCCTTATTGATCTCCCATTTGAAAACAGCTTCATAAACGTTTTTTGCTAATTATCTCATGAAATGTGATAATGTCACATATAATCCTCAGGCTTGACAAACTTGTTATGGGGTTACCTTTTAAACGCATTCCTGATTTTCATAATTATTGGTAAATTTGGTTCTTAGAATAGCGATCAGCACTAAGATCTAATTTTTTCATCAGACCTGCAAAGTTAAAGTAAACCTTGGATAGGAAGAGTTAGACGAATTTTAGAACCGTGTGATCTATTAACTGCTAGTATTCCATTAATTGCTGGTGACGGAAAGTGCGATAAATGTTGATTACCAGGATATTTAAAAAAATTTAATTATTTATGAAAATTAATGAAGGTCAAGCTCAAATTAGGAAAAGATCTATAGAGACCTATTTCGGTATTTAGAATGCAGCTTAATGCCATCGATTAAGTTTAATGAGCCTGCTCATAACCTTGAATGCAAAAAAGGTTTTTAAATAAATAATTCCCCTTAATAACAGTTGGAGTAACTTGAGCACATTTTTATTCCTTTTTGTTATCTTTTAAAATTTACACAGATTAGTATAGGGCTGAGCTACTATGGCCCTATAAGTCACCTGTTCCAAGAAGCAAATAATTGATAAATGAATAAAGTAGGGAATTTATAAAAATTATAAGTTCAAACGACCTTTTTTTGACAACATCCCTTGTTCTTTTCTTAAAATTCAAGCAAAAGCTTCTTCATGTGCGCATGACTGTTTCTCAACAGTTAATTATTTTGTTGACAAGTCAAGGACGTATACAGCAAATATTGCAATGGCCGAAGATAATTTTTTCTGGTACTACTTTTTTTCTTACAGTCTAGTCAAAAGGTTATCATAGGAAGATAAATGTTATCAATAGCTATTATCAGCATTTCGTAGCAAATGCCAAATCTCAATTGGAATTATTCTTACAAAATGTTAAAAAAAAGACCCAATAGATTGCTCGCTAGATTTGTTCTGTATAAAAGAAATTAGTTTGGATCACATTTTATCTTTTATAATGTTAGATTTTTCTGTAAGCCAGATTAGCTGGATTGTTTTATTGTTCTTATATTATCCCTAAATCATATTTGCTCACTTACAAATAAGGGAAAAATACCCATTAGTTCGTCTCAACCAAAATTGGGGTATAGAAGCCCATACCTATTTACATTGGAACCAATTAATTCTCCCGTGATTGTTGTAAAAAATTCGTTATTTACGTGGAAAAAAAAACAACAACAGAATAGAAATACGACTTTTGTTGCATATCTCCTTCGACACTCCCCAAGGGTTATACCTGATTGCATATTTACCCGAGCTAGAACAACAGTTGGAGTAACTTGAGCACATTTTTAATCCTTTTTGTTATCTTTTAAAATGTACCTGAATGTACCTTTTAAAATGTACGGTTATACCTGATTGCATATTTACCCGAGCTAGAATCATTTCTAACCTGTTTAATTTCAATTTGAAATTAATTTCAGATGTTATGTTCTAGGCTTGTATTATGGGCGGTCCTGTGTACTGGCTAAAACCATACTACTTTCTATATAATAATTGTTTAGTTTTCGAATTGAGATTATGGTTTTTATAGCATGAATATAATGATTATGGGCCCAGTTCAATATAATTTTACCAAACTTTTTAATAGTAAAGGGTTTTTTCGTGTTTGTAATATTCAGTCTTAATCACATTCTGTTTTAAATTTGTTTTTCAGAAGACAGGAGTGTTACATAATTAACTAAATGATGATCTATTTCAACATTTCAGTAACTATGGGCTAGAGTTCATTCTGTACTGTAAGTCAAATTTACCCCAGAGAGGCAGCATTTCAAAAATGCATGTATAATATTATTTTATCAGAAGATAAGTGTGTTGCACGATGTTTCGTAAATGTCTTTTTTAGTTTTTGGTAACTTCGATAAGAGATCGTTCTTTATTATATTAACTTTCAATTGCTGTATGCAATGATCTGCTCTTTACTAGATATGTTATATGCAATGATGTGTTCTTTTCTAGGTACTTTTGTAATTAGAAAAAAAAATATTTAAAATAAAATCAATATTTCAAAAGTCTATATTTTCATATACTAGATAATAAATGTTGTGTTAATCGTGTTAGAACCATAAATGACTAAAAAATTAAATGGTAATTAAAAATTAAACTAAAGAAGTTGAATTAAAGTTTACTGAAAAACCAAACAAGTTAATCCCTTATGTCTTAAATTTAAGACTAATTGAAACTAGATTTTATTGTTACATTTTTCAAAGGGCAATGCTGAAGTATGGGGACGATGATGCCATTCGTAACTATACGGATGGTTCCACTATGCACGATGGTTGTGGTAGTCTATGCTTCATCGCACTTTGTCACTGCTCCAAAATCTTATGCTTCAAAACTTCAAATAAAGATTCTTTGGAAGTAAAATGTGAGGGACTACTAAGAGCCTTGAAGATTCTTTTAAGCTTCATTGGACATTCGTTTTACTTTCCGGAAAGATTAAAGAATAAAATTTACATTAAGACTTTGAATAAGCTTTTTCAGTTAACTCTCTCTTAAAATAATATAGTAAATAATCTGGAAGTTCAATATTTTTTGAATGACCCGAAAAGTTTTTTTTTTGTGTGTATAAATATATGTGATCCAAGTGTGATTGGTTTTATTATGGTGGGTTTGTCTCTTTGGCCTTTATGAGTTAATTTTGAGATTCTGGAAGTGGTAAGGTCTGACCATATGCCAATTAGAGCCAAAAAAGAAATAAATTAAAAAAAGGCGGAAAAAAAGAATAAGGAAGTAGGATAATGGGTAAGAGTATAGCAGTGGAAAATAGGAAAGAAGAAGAGTCTATAGATGTGAAGAATCCGCTTTCTGTGTCTCCTAAGGTGGAAAAGTCATTTCAGGAGAAATTAATGGAAGAAAATGAGCAAGAATGTTTGGAGAGAAGCCTGAGATTAGCAGAGGATGGTGAAGTTGAAGGTTCTTTAGGCCTATTTATTCAAGTAGTATATTCAGTAGGGGAGAGGGTGGCGAGTGGGAGTGAGAGGTCTGAGGAGAGTCTTTTTTTTTACAGCGAATATCGAGCTAGGGGAAATATATTGAATAGTTTAATTATATTAGTTAAAGAGCATAGAGGGAAGGAGGAGTTTGATAAGTATTATGAGGAATATGAGATGGAGAGGAGAGAGTATAATGGGCTTATAAAGGGGAAAAACAGGTCATTTGAATATGAGACGAGTAAAAAAATTAGAGAAGCATCTAGTGATAGCGATAGTAGAGAATTTTTGGAATTTAGTGAAAAGTTCTTTAGGGCTTAGGAATAAAGAAAGGAGAATTCCACTAGCTGAAAGTTGGCCAGATTATTTAGAGGAAACAGAGAGGCAAGGGAATAGTAGATTAGATGCAAATGTAGATCTTAAGAACATTGTAGGATTAGAAAGTCAGCAGTCAGATAGACCTTTTACAGAAGAAGATCGAGAGCTTTTTCAGCCTGTAACATAAGATTAGGTATGGGAATCTCTAGAAATTATGAAAGGTCGATCATTACCCGGAATAGATGGAATACCGGCAATAATTTGGAAGAGGACACAGGTTTGGGCAATACCAATAAGTGATTGTTTTTTCGAAGTTGATAGAGGTTCCCCGATGGCCGGAACAATGGGTTAGGTCAATAGTTGTACCCCTTTTAAAAAAAGGAAACCCTGGAGAACATGAGAACAATAGGCTTATAGCATTAGTGAACACATTAAGCAAGCTGTTCTTGAAGATTTTGTGGAGAAGGCTAGATAAATGGTCGGAAAGAGGAAAATGACTGGTGGAAAATCAAGCAGGATTTAGAGAAATTTAGAGTACAATAGACCTATTAGTAAGTCTATTAGTAAGAGTAGTAGAGTAGAAATGGTAGAGTAGTAAGAGTAGGAAGAGGGGATTTAGGCCTAGATAAACTTAGGAACAAGAGACTAGTAAAATGGTTAACTTTTGGGAAAGGAGGTCAAGGAGGTATGGGGAGAGAAATATTATTTTAAAGTGGGACTTCAGGGGGAGGATATAAGGTGGGTCATTTCAGTAAGGGGTGATTTTATGCCTTTCGGTGAAAGAAGGAAGTACTTAGGGAATTTAGGTCGTGGAGAGCTTGGGTTTTTTCTCCGATATGAGGAGAAATGAAGACTTAGAGCACTTTACGTGCAATAGTAAGGAGTTGAAGGATTTGAGGGTAAAAATATTTGGGACTGGGGTAAATGGGAAGGATTGGATGCTCGGAACTTTTAAAAATAGGTGTAAAATGGATATTAATACTTTGGGGAGGTACGTACGTGTGGCCATATAGTACAGAAAGAGATTTTTGGAGGGTGGACGATAGGTGGGGTAACAAAGAATGTTGAAACTTATTTCATATGGTATGCTTGAAGCATTTTCTTTTTACTTTTTTGTAGCCATGATCTATGTAACTTTAAAGCATTTAAAAAAATTGTCATGTCAGTAAAATTTTGTGTAATTAATGTTAGTTTTATGGTATTATGTGCCATATTGTTTTTGATTTCTTTTTGCAATAGTTATTCTTTTTGTTGATATTATTATATAACCTGTTATGTGAGTTAGTATCATGTGGTATTATTTTTGCCATTTGTTGCTTTTTGCCATGACCCAAATTAGCTTTTATTGCAATAAATATCTATCTATATCTATCGATCTATCAATGCTAGTTTCAATTATAGTATTTTAGAAATTCTACTTATTTGGTTCGCTGTGTATGAGATCGAAATATCTGGAATTTTGTGCCTTTTTTTTCAATGTCTAAATAAAAGAACTATAGGCTTATTTTGATGAGATAGTATGACAGGATTCAGAGTGTTTTTATCCGCGTAAATATTTTAACTAAGACATATAAGGAGGGAAAATGACTATTGTGTACTTTGGATGGATAACAAGATGCAACGCTGTTCTTCTGTTGAACATCCTAATGAAAAACAAATACCATTCTCGGATTAAAGATAAAAATTGTGTTTTACATTTATTAAGTTACTTTTTATATACTAAATAGGGCTTAGTACTGCTCAATAGAAGACTGATTTAAGCAAAAATTAAAAAAAAAAAAAACGGGTGTTTGATAGTAAAATATCAGAATTTATGGGAAAATTGTATTGACCATGATTTGGGTGGTTCTGTGGTGTATAGATCAAAGGATTATAACTTTCTTTAAATACCTTGGGCGAGCTTGTATTTTTAAGGTTAATTAATATAAACCTTAAGTATTGGTGGT
>NC_088872.1:13294245-13301879 GCF_032884065.1 Artemia franciscana | reverse complement strand
ATCAACATTGAAAGAAAGCCCAATATTTTTACATTCATTATAAGGCTGATTAAACGCGTTTTCACATCCACTAAAAGTACAGCTTAGATTCAAGACGTCATCTGCAAAAGTTATTAAAGACAAGTTAAATCCACGGTGAATACAACTAAAATTAACAGAATTTTGGGCATTTAAAAGAGAGTTATTAAATAAAGAAGGTGAGGTAAGGCCACCTTGACGGACTCCTTTCAAAATATCAAAAAGGGAAGATCCCCCTTTTAACTTCGCCTTAAGGTGATGGTACATATACAGAAGGCACTTCACTGTACGAAAATTTACCCCTCTTTTATACGCTTCAAATAAAACTTGGGAAAATATGCAAGAGTCGAAAGCACGAGCAACATCTAAAGCACAAAGGATAATATGGGATCTACTTCTTTCTACATCTGCAAGAACATTCATTAAAGCAAAATGGGCATGCTCCTGGCTAATACCTTTTTGGTAACCAAACTGGTGGGGTGGGACATAGCATTTAGAAACAATTTCATCCAAAATAACTGACTCAAACAATTTAAAAATAGTACAAGAAACTGTTATAGGTCGGAACGAATCACACGAAGTAAAATCCTTTTTGCCTTTTTTCGGGATAGGGGTTATTTGACCAACTGTAAATTGATAAGGAACAACTCCGTTTTCAATAGACATTTGAAAAAGTAGAGATAAATGATTAAAAAGAAGAGCACTTGCATAATCAAAATGTCTGGCAGTGATTTGCACAATGCACACTTCTTGGGCCTTCGACAAGGAGATGTTTTGGAGCTTGAATGACCATGGCCATCGCAGACTGCGCAAATAGCTTCATTTTTGCAGCTACTGGATATATGTCCGTAAGCTTAACACTTGAAACATCTTACCGGGAGGGAGAGATACTCAGCCACTTTGATCCTCTCATAATCTATGACTGGGGGATTTTTTATGGCATTCATAAGATCAACTTTGGTTTCAAATTTCAATCGAAACGAGCGGGTGTTGCCAATCTGTCTTGAACTGACACATTTAGGAATCAGTGCGCAAAGTTCATCGTCATTTATATTGCTGGGGACAAATCGAGCAATACCGAGGTGAAAGGGGCTCCTGATTGTTGCAGAAAGAGATTTATCACCGTTCTGAAAGACCCCGACAAGAGTTTCTGCATCAGCCTTGCTAGCTGTAACAACTCACCAATTATCTTTTCTGGGCTGAACTTCGACAATTTTAGAGAGCTCTGCCACACATTTTTTGCAAAAAGTCTTTCCTCAAATCGGACTTCGTGAGGTCAGGGGGCAAATTCTTGAGTACCACTGCATATGAGGGCTTTGTTTCAGTAACTGTAGGAACCATCGAGGGGGCGGGAGGGTCCTTATTCAAGAAATTGTCTAGCTTATTACAAACTTCTGTAACATTTCTGGTGATTACCGCAGCTATCTCACCAGGACAGATAGGGACTTCGTCAGGTTCAACTATCACAAAGACTGGCAGCTCAACGTTACGTTGCTCACAAAGTTCAAGTACCTTTAACATTTCGTTAATAATGTCTTCGGCACTTTTTTTAATTTACACTCTATTGGTGTAGTGAGCAGAAGACCACAGTATCTCCTTAGCCTTGATTATATCGTCCCTTGTAAAAAACTCGCATGCTTTACAACTTATCTCGTCACTCTTATTTCCAGCTTTTCGAGCACGATTTAAAAAGTTCAAATTCGCATTCCAAACTAATTTCTCCGACATGGCTATTGCAGATAATATGTCATTGAAATATATTCAAGTTCTTAAATCCTTGTACGAAAATCTCTTTGCTTAATAAATAACTAAGTCCCAAGGGAATTTGCACTCAAATACCAAAACTATTAATTAGCCAACAAATGAAAATAATCCGATTATAAATGATGTTTCAATAAATGTCTATAGGGAAATCAGACCAGCTTGAGCTCACTGTATTAATAGGTTATATCCAAAATAAGGTGTTTACCAAGCGAACTTTCAAATAAAACTGAGAGTTATATATATATATATATATATATATATATATATATATATATATATATATATACTATATATATATATATATATATATATATATATATATATATATATATATATATATATATATATATATATATATATACTATATATATACTATATATATATACTATATATATATATAGAACTGAGATATATATATATATATATATATATATATATATATATATATATATAATAAATATATATATATATATATATATAAATATATATATATATATATATATATATATATATATATATATATATATATATATATATATATATATATATATATATATATATATATATATATATATTTATATATATATATATATATATATATATATATATATATATATATATATATATATATATATGTATATATATATATATATATATATATATATATATATATATATATATATATATATATATATATATATATATATATATATATATATATATATATATATATATATATATATATATATATATATATATATATATATATATATATATATATATATATATATATATATATATACTAGCTGTTGGGGTGGCGCTTCGTGCCACTAGTACATTGGTGGGGGGAACTTTGCTAGTATAATGTTGGGGGGAGCTAGTATATTGGTGGGGGGAACTTTGCGCCCCCCAAGCCCCCCGCACGCGTAAGTCGTTACGCGCCATATTAGTTACGTGCAATTGTAGTTGTGTCCCTGTGTCCCACCTGTGAATATTGATAGATATAGATTTATTTTTAACTCCGTAAAACTTGCGAATATACAACATTCTTGGCTGTCCCAATACCTGTGCGTATAAATAGTGAGATAGCCATTTTGTTCGAAATAGTAAAAAAAAAATAGAAAAAATAACAACACCTCCAATTGTGATACAAGTCCCTTGAGCCCTGGGGCAAGGACTGTCAGGTATACCCTGGGGGCATGTAATGCTTTTATAGAATGTGTGGCTATATAAACTTCAGAGGGGGGTTGTTTGATTTAAAATTGGAAGTTATAGTGCCCTTTTGAAGAGCCAAAAGTAATTTGAGAGCAACCAGCCCTCCCCCCTACGTCCATCATATCCTAAAGCAAACCTCCAAACTAAGTTTCAAAATATCAATTTTTTCAGCTTTGCTGAAATGTCTAGTTGTAACAGATGTCACATCAATAGTATTTTACTAAACTTTTAGCCATTGCTGTGACATCGTCGATATGTCCCTTTGATGACCTCTATATTCACATACATGTACTTCGTAAAATTTTCATCTTAATACTCTTAGCCTTACAAGTAATCTCAACGGAAGAATTAGTTGGAACAATAGTAATAGTAGCAATAGAACTAGTAAATCTATCAGGAGTAGTAGCAGTGTGCACGTATTGCCTGTTGGTCAGTTGCTCTTCGCCCTTACGAAATCTCATTGCCTTTTTGTCAATTGTCCTTCCCCCATAAGAATTTTCTGAGAATTCCAACTTACTGCATAGATCAATTCTTAAGATCCGCTCTTTTGACAATCTATATCCACATAGTGCCTTTTGAGAGCTCGAAATTGCCATCAATATTCTCTCGAAGTTTACCTTCATAGACTTAGCCTTAATAGTATTAGCATCACAGTAGTTGCGGTGGTAAAGGGAGAAGTAGTTGCTTTCGTATTAGTAGTAGTGGTAACAGTAGTAGCAGCAGCATTACTAGCGGTAGCAGGATGTATATCTTGCCTTTTGGTCAGTTGAGCATCTCTTCCATGATGCCCTGGAAGTTTGACCTTGATAACAGGTAAGCCGCTCCCAAAACATGGTTGATGCGTGCTTTTGAAACCCCTTTTACATCATTCCATCTTAGTTGCAGCAATTGAAACTGTAGTTTAGTAGCAGTAGTAGGGTTAGTAAAAGTAGTATTGGTTGTAGTGTTAGTAGTGACATGTATATATTACCTTTTTGTCAATTGATCTTCCCCTTTAAGTATTCTCTGTAAGCTCCAGCTTAATACCCAATTCCATGCTTGACATACTGCCTTTTGACAATCTGCATGCAAGAAGTGTGTTTTAATTTAGTTCAAATTCCCCCTCAATATTCTATTAAATTTTTACCTTCATACTACTACTACTACTAGTTATAACTCACTTTAGCACCAAGCCGCCTAAGGCCAACACAGCTACGCACGCTCCTCCTCTAACCTAATCTATTCAAGGCTTCCCTCTTCACACCCTCAAAGGAAGTTTCCATTTCCTTTAAATCTTTATTTATGATATCCTCCCAGCCCAGACAAGGACGACCTGCTTTCTGTATAGCCCCAGACGGTTGGCCAAAAAGGACAATCTTCGGTAATCTGTCATCCATCATCCGCAGAATGTGGCCTAGCCATATCAACCTTTCTTTCATTATAGCCCTAGAAAGTGGGATTGAACCACATTTTTCGTACAGCCTACTGTTTGAAATGTGGTCAGTCAGCCGGGTACCCAGAACAATCCGTAGGCAATTTTTCTAGATAAAAACTAGTAAATGTTCATCTGCTTTTCGGAGCGCCCATGCTTCAGAGCCATATTTGACCAATGTCATCACTGTAACTTCTAATATTCTAATTTTGTTTTGCAGACTTATCTTTATATTCTTCCAAACTTTTTAACTGTGAAAATACACCCTGAGCCTTAGCTATTCTAGTTCTAACTTCTAACATCTTCACTGCTTCCACCGTCCTTACTAATAATACTGCCAAGGTAAGTGAAGCTGCCAACCTGATCAATCTTTCAGTTACCCAACGTCACCTTGAGCGTTTTTTCTCCCCATTTTCACCTTCATAATTGTAGCATTATTTGTACTAGTATCAAAGTAGTAGTGGTAGTAGTAGGAACAGTAGTAGCAGTAATAATGTATTATTATTAGTAGTAGTAGCAGGTGCATTTTGCCTTTTGTTCAACTGAACATTCAACTCATGATACCCCCAAAGATTCCTCTTGATACGATAAGCAGTTCCGATAATGTTACTGATACGCCTGTATCAGCAATCGGTATGCACATATTATTTTTTTTTAAGTTAGTTAAACTTTCCCTTCAACGGTTCTTCTGATGTATATTTCATTATCTACAACCTCAGTAGTACTTGCTATAGAAGTAGTAGTTTTAGTTATAGCAGTGGTAGTAGTAGATGCGGTATCAGAAGAAGCAGAGGTAGCTCTAGTAGTAGTAGCCTGCAAATATTGCCCTTTCGGTCAACTGATAATCTCTCTTATCATTTCCTGAAAATCCAAAGGTAATAAATACTCAGTCATTCCTGGGTTACCCCCTTTTGACAACCCATATACACATAACACTTTTTGATATAATTCAACGCTCCCCTTTGCATACTCTGAAAGACATAGCTTAATGCCTACCTTTTTTCAATAACATAAACTATATGTAAACAATGAACCAGTTGCCTGACCTACAGCCCTTGCCCTGAGGTCTCTAGGGGGGGGGGAGGGTGACATCCCCAAACGTATAATTAGAGAACATTTCGGCAAAGATGAAAAAATTGATATTTCGAAACTTAGTTTGGAGGTTTGCTTTAGGATATGATGGACGAAGGGGGGAGGGCTTCGTGCTCTCAAATTACTTTTGGCTCTTCAAAAGGGCACTGTAACTTCCAATTTTAAATCAAACAACCCCCCTCTGAAGTTTATATAACCACACATTCTATAAAAGCCTTACATGCCCCCAGGGTATACCTGACAGTCCTTGCCCCAGGGCTCAAGGGACTTGTATCACAATTGGAGGTGTTGTTATTTTTTCTATTTTTTTTCTACTATTTCGAACAAAATGGCTATCTCACGATTTCAATCAGATGCATTTGGTGAAAGGAGGTGTAGTTGGGAGGGCTAGTTGCCCTCCATCCCTATTGACTCTTAAAAGGGAACTAGAACTTCCGATTTTCAACCAAATGAGCTACCTCTAAAGTCTATACAAATATCCCTTTCCTAAGAACTTTAAATACCCCCGGGGCATAGCTTACAACCTTTGCCCCCAGGCTTTGATTGTTCGTATCAACCCCAAAGCCTTGTTATGCGATCTTTGGACAAAATTTTGAATAAAATACTGTCTCCAATTTCTATTAAGTAAATACGACGTTGGAGGGACGGTAGCTGCCCTCTGATGACTTTGACTCTTACAAAGGGCACTAGAACTTCTGATTTATAATCCAATGAGGCCTTTCCGAAGTTAATACGACTATTTTTTCTATATAAAACTATATATGCCCCAAGTGCATAACTTACAACACTTGCACTGAGGGCTAGGGGGGGGGGGTCATCCTTAAACATATAATTTCCATATCTTTCAACTACATTGAACAAAATGGCTATCGGAAAAATTTGGATATATATATATATATATATATATATATATATATATATATATATATCTACTAGCTGTTGGGGTGGCGCTTCGCGCCACCCCAACACCTAGTTGGTGGGGGCGCTTCGCGCCCCCCCCAAGCCCCCCCGCGCGCGTAAGTCGTTACGCGCCATAATAGTTACGCGCCATTGTAGTTGTGTCCCTATGTCCCACCTGTGAATATAGATAGATATATATATATGGTTTTAACTACGTAAAACTTGCGAATATACAACATTCTTTGCTGTCCTATTGTCTTTGCATATAAATAGATTGTCAGGTTTACCGACTCTTGAACATGCAACATATAATGGTCCATGGGAAAACAATCTGTATTCAGATCTATACCTCATGATTCTAATGATTGCCCTTGAGCTTTGTTGATGGTGATTGCTAATCGACCATTCCCTGTCCCGGTGTCCCGGTCGTCATTTACATCCCCCTGTTTCCCCCGGTGTCCCCGTTGTAGTTGTGTCCCTGTGTCCCGGTCGTCATTTATATTCCCTGTGTCCCGGTCGTCATTTGTATCCCGGTGTACCGGTCTGTATATACATTCGTTTTTTAGTTTTGTTTTTCTCCTTTATTTTTTTCCTTTTTTTTTCTTTTGTAGTTTTTGCCTTTTTTTAGTTTTTTCAGTTTTGACGTCACCTGATCCAGTTTTTTCAGGTGACGTCACCTGATCCACGATCCACAGATCCACAGACAACTTATTTTTTAAAAATAAGTTGTCTGTGGATGGATGGATGTGTCAGGTGACGTCACCTGAAAAAACTGGATTAGGTGACGTCAAAACTGAAAAAACTAAAAAAAGGCAAAAACTACAAAAAAAACTAAAAACTAATAAAAAAAATAAAAAAGCTAAAAAACTAAAAAAACTATAAAGGTAAAAACCAATAAAAAACTAAAAAAAAAACTGAAAAAACTAAAAAAAGGCAAAAACTACAAAAAAAAACTAAAAACTAATAAAAAAAGTAAAAAAGCTAAAAAACTAAAAAAACTAAAAAAACTAAAAAAAGGTAAAAAACTAAAAAAAATAAAAAATAAAAAAAAACTAAAAAAAAGGAAAAAACTGAAAAATAAGCTAAAATAAAGGTAAAAACCAATAAAAAACTAAAAAAAAAAGGAAAAAACTAATAAATGACGACACTCAAAGAGAAAGCGACCAGGACAAAAGGAATGTTCGATTAGCAATCAACAAAGCACCGGGACACAGGGAGTATAAATGACGACCAG
>NC_088872.1:13159245-13289245 GCF_032884065.1 Artemia franciscana | reverse complement strand
TATTTTTATATATATAGATATATATATATATATATATATATATATATATATATATATATATATATATATACATATATATATATATATATATATATATATATATGTATATATATATATATATATATATATATATATATATATATATATTTATATATAAATAAGTTGTGTGTGTGTGTGTGTCGAGTGACGTCATGTTTGTCAACTAACGTTATTATAAGGATTGAGCTGTATGCGTTATGAAGTTGTTTGTCGACTGACGTCATGTTTGTCAACTGATGAAATTACATACCAGGACACCGCGACACAAATGACGACCGGGACACAGGGAATATAAATGACGACCGGGAACCTCAAAGAGAAATTACAGACTGGAACACCCGGACACAAATCACGACCGGGACACAGGGAATATAAATGACGACCGGAACATAGGGACACAACTACAATGGGGACGCTGGGGGCACAGGCGGGATATATAAATGAAGACCGGGACACAGGGATTGTTCGAATAGAAATTACAGACCGGGACACAAATGACGACCGAAACACCGGGACACAGGGAATATAAATGACGACCGGGACACTCAAAGAGAAATTACAAACTGGGATACCGGGACACAAATGACGACCGGGACACTGGGAAAGTAAATGACGACCGGGACACAGGGACACATCATTAGAATAATGAGGTATAGATCTGAATACGGATTGTTTTTCCCATGGACAATTATATGGTGCATGTTCAAGAGTCAGTAAACCTGACAATCTATTTATATGCACAGACAATGGGACAGCAAAGAATGTTGTATATTCACATGTTCTACGTAGTTAAAAACATATATATATATATATATATATATATATATATATATATTAGTTACGCGCCATTGTAGTTTTGTCCCTGTGTCCCACCTGTGAATAGAGATATATATATATATATATATATATATATATATATATATATATATATATATATATATATATATATATATATATATATATATATATATATATATATATATATTATATATTAGTTACGCGCCATTGTAGTTTTGTCCCTGTGTCCCACCTGTGAATAGAGATATATATATATATATACATACATATATATATATATATATATATATATATATATATATATATATATATATATATATATATATATATATATATATATATAAATTTGGATATCTAAGATTTATAAATACTCATTTATAAATATGATTATAAACTTATAATTTATTAATTCATAGCTACAAATATTTAAAAATATGTAAACTCGAAAAATTTACTTCCTGCTTTCAAAACCTCAATTTCAAAAATATGACTTTTACTCGCCACCCTTTAAAAATACATGCTTAACACCAAGACAAACGAACATGAATTTTTTTCACAGTAAAAAAAGTGTATGTGCATTATCAACACGCATTTAATTACAACAGTAAAATTTTCAATTCGACTTCTTCGAAAGGCAATTGGCAAATAAAGCCCTTGCGATTTACAACTGGCTATAATTGTTTTATTCAAAAATGACATCTGAAAAACACAAATAAAACTTGAATTAAATGTTAGGGGGCATCCACCCTTATATGCAGGATAACTTTTATTCGTTTCAAGTGTTAATTTTGATCTCTGATTTAATTAAATACTTGGTTATATAAAAGAAAAAAGGAAAACTGCCGGTTTCATGTACGTAAACAGAGGAGAGAGAGCTACCATGTTTGAGCCCCCCCCCCAACAAAAAACAACATCCGACTTAATATTGGTCGCATGAATGCAACTAAAAACACTATTTGTTCTAAAAAAAGAAAAATTACATTTCGTCGATCTGTAAATTAGTCTTAAAAATGCAAATGAAAAGCTTTTTGAACCTTTGTGTACTTATTAAGTGAGGAGAGGGGAGAGGGAGGATGATATGAAAAATCAAAAATGAATTAAAGATCTATTATTTCCAATTTTTCTTATGAAAAGTTTTTCGGACAAGGTTATTTGCTTATAAAGAGTTACCCTATGAATAATTGCATGGGAGAGGGGAAAAAAATTCAAAGGTCAGTAAAAGCAAAGCTACTGGTAGCATTTATCCCTTTAGAAGTTTTTTGGCTGTACTCTTGATGCTCCCAGAACCACCCCTCTAGGTTTTGGTACGAACAAACAGTTCGTGATAGCAAACTGTAAAGAGCAAACAGGCTCAATAGCATTCGTAACTCTAAAAAACGAAATTTTGATACCAATATACACATCAAAAGAATCGAAATTTTTAAGCTAATTTGAAATATACAAGTTGTATCAAGTTTGATATTACCATTCAAGACTTGGCAAAAATTGGCCTTATTTATCAAAAAGGGAGAAAAACCCCCTAAGTCATATAATCTTAATGAAAATTACACCATCAGATTCAGCGTATCAGAAAACCATACTCTAGAGGTTTCAAGGTCCTATCTGCAAAAATGTGTAATTTTGTTTTGTTTTTTGCCACAGCTGATGCGTGTTTATTTGTTTTTTGTTTTCCAAAAATGATCGTATCGACACAGTGGTTCTATAATGTCACCAGAGGGCTCATTTTAACGGAATTTAACAGTTCTAGTGCTCTTTTGAGTTACAAAAAAATTGTAGGGGAACTAGGCCCCCTCCAACTCTCATTTTTCTCAAAGTCACCTGACAAAAATTTTAAGATAGCCATTCTGTTCAGTATAGTCAAAAAATATAATAACTATGTCTTTGAGGACGACTTAATCCCCTAAAATCCCAGGGGAAGTGCTGTATTTTATGAAATTTGCCCACTGTTTACACATAATATTGGTTATTGGGAAGTATACTGTCGTTTTCAGGGGGATTTTGTTCTGGTTGTGGAGAGGGGGTTGCGTGAGAGGATCTTTCTATGGACGAATTTATTATGAGGGAGGATAATTTCTTTGAAAGGGGTACTGGATTTTCCATCGCTATTTGAAAAAAACGAGAAATTGAGTTAAAAACACGTTTTTACATTAAAGTAAGGAGCAATATAAAAACTTAAAACGAACAGAAATTATTACGTATATGAGGGGGTTCGTTCCCTCCTCAATACCTCGCTCTTTACACTAAAGTGTTTTTAGTAATTTCAAAAGAGCTATTCATTCTAATTAAACGGCCTTTGTGATTCAGGGGTCATTCTTAAGGAATTCGAACAAAATTCAAACTTTAGTGTAAAGAACAAGGTATTGACGAGGGGGCGAACCCCCTTATGTAAGTAATAAAAATAAACGAATATAGAAGTTTGTCATAATGAATTAAACATAATGGACATATGTGAAACATTTTTCAATGTTGACTACCTCACTTCCAAAATAAAACTAGCTTGGGATCGATAAAAGGAATGTTTTCTACGAGGAGGATTAATCGTGGGACGATAAAAAAAACTTATTGGACGTATTTGTTGTTTGAATCTAGGCAGTATTCAAAAGCAATACCACAATATCATTTTATTTTGTTTCGATTAGTATGTCAACAAATTGACATATTTGTTATTGACGCAAGTTTTACGTAGTTCAAAACACATATATAAATCTATCTATATTCATAGGTGGTACACAGGGACACAACTACAATGGCGCGTAACTAATATGGCGCGTAACGACTTATGGCGCGTAACTAATATGGTGCGTAACGACTTACACGTGCGGGGGGGGGGGCTTTGGGGGGGGGGCTTTTGGGGGGGGGGGGGGCTTAGGTAGTATTCAAAAGCAATACCACAATATCATTTTATTTTGTTTCAATTAGTATGTCAACAAATTGAGTAAATACATGTGGCCCATGACGTAAAAGTGTCCTACAACAGCTCAAAGATGGAGAACAAATTTTTGTTACAACTTCAAGGATTCTTTAGGAGAATATTTTCCATTGAAATGATAACTCTTGAAAATCATCACTTAGAATCAAACATTTTTCCAAAGTCACTAAATTCCACAGGTTTTTCCGTTTCTCAAATCAAATCAATTCTAATCTTGATACTCTCGCTGCCGATTATAGACTAGCGATTTTGAGAAAAAAAGTTGCGCTGGAGGAGGACTAGGTACCCTCCGATTATTTCAGTTACTTAACAAGGCCACTAGCTCTTTTAATTTTATTTAAGAACGTTTTTATTAGTGATAGAAGTAACTTACAAATTAACTTACGTGACAAACTTCTATATTCGTTTATTTTTATTACTTATATAAGGGGGATCGCCCCCTCGTCAATACCTTGTTCTTTACACTAAAGTTTAGTGTACATAAAAAAACCTGTGGAATTTAGTGACTTTGGAAAAATGTTTGATTCTAAGTGATGATTTTCAAGAGTTATCAATTCAAAGGAAAATATTCTCCTAAAGAATGCTTGACGTTGTAACAAAAAATTCTTCTCCATCTTTGAGCTGTTGTATGACACTCTTACGTCATGGGCCACATGTATTTACTCAATTTGTTGACATACTAATCGAAACAAAATAAAATGATATTGTGGTATTACTTTTGAATACTACCTAGATTCAAACAACAAATACGTCCAATAAGTTTTGTATCGTCCCACGATTAATCCTCCTCGTAGAAAACATTCCTTTTATCGATCCCAAGCCAGTTTTATTTTGGAAGTGAGGTAGTCAACATTGAAAAATGTTTTACATATGCCAATTATGTTTATATACATTGGGTAACTGGTCATCCTATGAGAATTTTACTATTATTGATGACAATGACAAAAAGTGTAAATTATGTAACCCATTTAAATTGTATAAAGGACAAGCTGTTGGGATGGCGCTTCGCGCCACCCCAACACCAAACTGCGAACGTATGTCGTTACGCGCCATATTAGTTACGCGCCATTGTAATTGTGTCCCTGTGTCCCACCTGTGAATATTTAAATATATATATATATATATATATATATATATATACTAGCTGTTGGGGTGGCGTTTCGCGCCACCCCAACACCTAGTTGGTGGGGGTGCTTTGGGCCCCCCAAAGCCCCCCCCGCGCGCGTAAGTCGTTACGCACCATATTAGTTACGCGCCATAAGTCGTTACGCGCCATATTAGTTACGCACCATTGTAGTTGTGTCCCTGTGTACCACCTATGAATATAGATAGATTTATATATGTGTTTTGAACTACGTAAAACTTGCGAATAAAGTTACCAGTTTTTTACTCTTTAAGAAATTCAATCTCTTTTCATACCGTTGTCTTTTCAAAGATATTTGATTATTCAAGCAAGCCGATTAACAGACTAAGTGTAACAGACATAACAGACAGACAACTTATTTATATATATATATATATATATATATATATATATATATATATATATATATATATATATATATATATATATATATATAGATAGATAGATAGATAGATTTTTGAAGTTACCAGTTAAAGAGTAAAACTCTTTAAGATTTTCAATCTCTTTTCAGACAAAGTTTAACAGACATAACAGACAGACAACTTATTTTTATATATATAGAAGATAGATGGATAGATAGATAGATAGATTTTTGAAGTTACCAGTTTTTTACTCTTTAAGAAATTCAATCTCTTTTCTGGTAATAAGCTTCCTAAATTTTTTGATCGGGTTGATTGGAATCCAAATTTTAGACCGCTTTACCAAGAAAGAGTTGGGACTTTGATTGATAAAGTCTATATCCCTGATAGTTTGGATTCAATGGATAGTAATCCCTCTTTGACTATTAATTGTCTTTATTTTGAATTAATCCATTGCTTAAAGTATGGTGCTCCGGCAGTTTTTCCTACTAATAGGATAAGATTGGGCGCGCAGAAACCTTTTTGGAGCCTCAATCCTTTTTTGGTAAATTCTAATAAGGCGGCTAAACAAGCGTATTGGGAATGGCGGGCCCTCGGTAAGCCAAGAGACTCGCATCCAGTTTTTTTGCTAATGAAAAAGAGAAAGCCTGAATTCCAAGCAGAGCTCCGTCGTCATAATAACCTGGTCATAGAAGAAGCTTCTTCAAATATTGATAACGACAAGGACAAGAATCTCCTTTGGAATGTTCTCCGAGGCAATAGGCGGATTAACATGCCTGATACTAATTCCACACCATTGCTGAAAGAGTGGGAAAATTATTTTTCTAAGTTGTCGACTTGGTACGATTCTAACAGTGTATCGTACGAACCTCTGTGTATCAGAGACAAGAATAAATGACACACTAGAAAACCATGAGATAGCAACACCAGATTCAGAGAACTCTTTCTTCTTTTATAACTCAGGACCCAAAGATGGTAGTGGCAGTGCAGGGGTTGGATTTCTCCTTAATATCCAAGCACAATAAGCCCTAATAGAATGGGAGACTGTATCATCTCGCCTTGCAAAAGCTAGATTCCGAAGCAAACTGTTTAATGTTACAGTGTTTGCGGTCTACGCACCCACAAGGGTCAGCTCTGAACAAGCAATAGATACGTTTTACGCCGAACTCAACGAAGCTGTAAAAAAGACCCCCAAACGTGACCTCCTCATTATCGGTGGCGACCTCAACGCACACGTCGGCAGTAGACAGGCAAACGGCGATAGGAGCCTTGGAATTCACGGGTACGGCGAAAGATGCGAACGAGGAACCAGATTGGTCCAATTCGCCCAAGCGAACAACCTCGTAATAGCAAACACCCTTTTCAGACACAAGCCCTCACACGTCATAACCTGGAGATCCAGAGATGGAAGGACATCTTCCCAGCTGGACTACCTACTCGTGTCGTCACGTTGGAGAAGCTCGATCCAGAACTGCAGAGCCTACAGAGGACCTGACACAGGTTCCAAGGGCGGGTCGGATCATACCTTGGTCAAAATGTCTGTGAAGATCAGGCTAGTGGCTCGTAAACGGAAGGAACCCCCAAAAAGATTTGACGTTGCCCGTCTTAAGGACCCGACAGTAGTAGAACAATTCCGTGTTCAACTTTCAAATCGTTTCACCGCCCTCGAGCATGAACACTCAAATGAGTCTCCTGAGGACGGGAACTCGAGCGGGTCGTCGGTTAACGAAGATTGGCAGAAGTTCCGAAATACACTACAGGAGGTAGCTCTCGAAACTCTTGGAAGAGTGAAGCGAAAGCGAAGACGGTGGATGTCCGAAGAGACCATCCGACTTGCAACGAAGAAAAGTCTGTTACCATCACGCCACTCAGCTGAATTCAAACAGCTACGCAAGCTATGTCACCAGTCGGGCAGAAAAGACAGAAGGAAGTACTGGGAGAATATGGCGGTGGAGATGCAAAAAGCAGCTAGCCTGTCTGATACTAGGAAACTGTATCAGCTGCTTAAAGAGTCCACTGGGAAGAGGTCGAAGAACTCGGCCTCTGTAAGAGACGAACACGGTAACATCCTAGCGAGTCGTGACGAAGTCGTTGACCATTGGAAGCGCCATTTCCAGAAACTCCTAAATCCCCAAGTCCACCCTTCATCACCTGCTCCAAATCTTCAAGTGACCCAACCTCCCCCACCTCCTTCATCAACGCTCATTAACCAATACGCAGGAGTCAAAATAGAGCCCCCTGACGAAGAGGAAATCCTGGCAGCAATAAAGAAGCTGAAGAATCATAAAGCGCCAGGAATTGACGCCATACCAGCAGAAATCTACAAGGCAAGCCCCAGGCTTCTTGCACAGAACCTAGAAAAACTGCTCAAGAAAATTTGGGTACAGGAGGTTCTCCCAGACGATTGGAAAGTTTCAATTATCATCCCCCTGTATAAAAAAGGGGATAAAGCTGAATGCAAGAATTACCGGGGGATATCGCTCATAAGCATCGCTGCCAAAATATTTGCCATGATTTTACTCAACCGCTTCAGCTCAATCAGAAACACAACCACACGCCCAAACCAGGCGGGCTTTCGGCCAGGAATGGGCTGCATTGATCAGCTCTTTACACTCCGGCAAATTCTCGAACACCGCATGAAACACAATCAGATTACTATAGCCGTCTTCATAGATTTTATAACGGCCTTTGACTCGATCGTTAGAGATGGCATATGGGCTGCGATGCAAGAGGACGGCGTCCCTGATAAGCTGATACGCCTTATTCAGGCATACTACCAACACGTTCGTGCCTGTATACAAGCTGATGGAGAGCTGTTCTCCCTCTTCGACATCGATTTCGGGGTGAGACAGGGCTGCATCCTGTCCCCCATCCTCTTCAACTTTGTTATCGATTGGATCATGAAGCGCGCCATGCAATCTGCCAGAGGCGTTGAAGTAAGCCCTGACTTCTCCATCAAAGACCTTGACTATGTGGATGACATTGCCTTGCTAAAAAATGATAAAGATCATGCCCAAGCCATGCTGTGTAATGTTGCTGCTACTGTAGATTCGGTTGGGCTGAAGATCAGTAGGGATAAAACCAAAATTCTGACGAATTCTGAGGATGTTCTCAAAATGGCTATCCCTATCGACAATTCCCGTTTAGAGGTCGTTGACCAGTTCAAGTACCTGGGATCCCTCATCGACATTTCCGGCGGCTGCAGTACGGAAGTCCAGAGCAGAATATCATCAGCATCGATAGTCTTTGCTCAACTTAGGAAGAACCTGTGGAGACAAAGAGACGTCCTACTAAAAACAAAAATCCAGATCTTTGAAGCAACCGTCCGCTCCGTACTCCTTTACGGATGCGAGACATGGCCCCTGAAAGCAGCGGATGTTCATGCTCTCAAAGTATTCGACCACTCCTGCCTGAGACAAATCCTCGGTGTCTCCCTCCGAGACAGAATTAGCAACGTCGAAATTCGTAGACGATGCCACCAGAAGCATGACATTGAAGCCCTAATAAAAAAACGCCGCCTAACTTGGTTTGGCCATGTTTGTCGGAGGTCAGATGACACCCTCACTAAAAAGGCGCTATACTGCAAACCCCTCGCACACTGGAAGAAGAAGCGAGGTGGACAAGTCAAGACCTGGCTTAACACACTCAAGGCGGACCTAGAGCCGATTGGTGGTTTCCGACGACACGGCCGAAGATGGGACAAGCAGTGGCTTGAAATATGTGCACCACACACACACGACCGAGCGGCTTGGCACTCAACCGTCTGCCAGATCATAGCGCCAGGGAGAGCTGAAGAGCTTGTGTCCTGAAACAAGAAGAAGAAGAAGATTTTTCAACCTTTTACTTACTACTGGTTTAGTACCATCGTCATTCTATATTGGCATAGTTACGCCTATTCCTAAGAGCGGGAAAAAAGACTTGTCATCTTGTAGTTCCTGGAGGCCAATTACTAGGGGTTCTATGATTGGGAAAGTGTTTGAGTTGTGTTTGAAGGATCTTCTTGAAATTCTTGACACTGGTTCTAATCAAGTTGGTTTCAAGAGAGGTTTGGGATGTGACCATGCCCATGCATCTTTCAGCAAAGTTATTGAAGAAGCGAGAATCTCTGGGCAACCACTATACGCCCTCTTGATTGATATCAAAGGGGCCTTTGATAACATTTCTCATGCATCCACTCTGCTCACTTTAATCCATGCTGGATTGCCCCTAGCTGTCATACGAGTCCTTCGCTCTTGGTATTCTGGTTTAAAGATCCGTATCTGTCCGAGTTCGTCTTCATCTCAGTCCAAATTAATTCAAGTGGGTAGAGAAATTATTTCTCCTTATATATTCAACTCTTGTTTAGCTACTGCCCTTAATTCTCTTTCCTGCTCGTTTGTTTCATTATCTCGAAATCTGTCTTACATTGCATATGCTGATGACATTATCCTTCTAAGCCGGCCCAAGTCTAGTCTTGTTTCTAATTTTAATATTTTAATTAATTGTTTAAAAGGTTTGGGCCTTTCTATCAGTTTTGAAAAATGTCAATTTTTTGTTGTAAATTGTTTAGAGGATAATGTCAGGGCGACTCTCGATTGCGGCAATGGTGTTATTTTTCAGTCGTTGCCAATAGTCACTTATTTGGGATTACCTTATGCTGCTTCGAAAAGAGATTTCAAACCAGTCCTGGTTCAGCATGTTCAGATGAAACTACGCAAGGAATTTGGTCTTTTAATTCGTTTTCGGGGTCTTTACCGTCGGGACGTCCTTGGTCGTATGTATAGCGCTGTTGCTCTGCCTCACGTATTGTTCCCGTCCCTCCTCTTCCTAAATTTCAGACCTTCTGGGAAATAAAGAAAATAAATAAATAAATAAATAAATAAAGTTTAACAGACATAACAGACAGACAATTTATTTTTATATATATAGATAGATAGATAGATAGATTTTTGAAGTTACCAGTTTTTTACTCTTTAAGAAATTTAATCTCTTTTCATACTGTGTCTTTTCAAAGATATTTGATTATTCAAGCAAGCCGATTAACAGACAAAGTGTAACAGACATAACAGACAGACAACTTATATATATATATATATATATATATATAGAACACTTAATATATATATATACCGGGGGGGGGGGCCCCGGTCGTCATTTGTGTCCTAGTGTCCCAGTTTTTTTTAGTTTTTAGTTTTTAGTTTTTTACCTTTTTTCTAGATTTTTTTTTTGTTTTTTAGCTTTTTTAGTTTTTTAGCATTTTCTTTTTAGTTTTTTTGTAGTTTTTAACTTTTTTAGTTTTTTTTTCTTCTTTAGTATTAATGCTAAGGCCAAGGTTCGAACCTAGAACCTCTCGGACCTAGATCCTGGTACATAATGCTTTACAATTAGCCATGGCTTCCCACAACTACTTGATTTTAATGCATGAGAATATAACATATGATTTAAATAGACTTGTCCTGGCTGAAGCTTACTATTTTGAGTTGATGTTATAGTTGTTAATGATTTTTATGTTTATTTGCTGCTGAATTTGAAAAGCTTACCAATTGGACATTTAGCAGTTGTTTGAGATCTTGCACAAAACAAATTTAGGGTCTAATTATGGCTTCCTTTTGATTGTTTTAAAGGACATTCATTGTAATTTTGACTTTGGCTGTTCTAAAAATAACCAAAATCTGTAATCTTCAGGACACAATTCATTATTTTTAATGACAAATATCTTCTCTCTTCTTTGCTTAAAGAAATAATACTCATTTTTTTTTTTAAACTGGCAACCCTGAAAAAATTAAATTTAAACTTGAAAGGAATATTTAACTTACCCTTAGAACACATAGACAGGTATCTAGTATTGGAGGTTTTACTTTGAGTTTGAGTCAAGCGGACCCGTAAGTTTTCTGAAAGGACACCAAAAATGCCCTTTTTTGCATATTTTGGCATGGATCCCAGAAGAAATGGCAACTTTGGGCTCAACACACCCAAAATATATTTATCCTATCTCTCCTTACACATTTTATCACTAATATAATGCATTATTTTTGGGATATGTTATCATCAATGGGGTTTTGTTGCGGGAGGGGGTATACAAAACATAATTTTACGACCGCACGGATTATTTATTTATATGCATTTTTTTTACTTTTTTACAAATTTGACCAAATTCTTAAGTGTAGGGGTGTCTGAGCTCCACCTTTCGTAACCAAGTATTTATTTTTTCCTAAAAAGAGTTGAATGTTCATAAAAAGTAGTTTTTTTTTGTTGGTCTTTAGAATAAAGCTCTAAGTACACATTAAGGTGGTATACTTATTGACAGAAGAGCAGAAAGTGCAGAGAAGAGTCAGAAATTTTGAAAATTAGTTCTGCAGGACAATTTATTCCCTCCCCTTTTTATTATAGTGTAATTTTTTTTATTTAGGGCTCTTGTTAAAAGAGCTGTTGGCAAACAAATATGACGAAGTATTCGATTTAGGTCGAGTTTCGCTTTCGGTTTACTTTTAATTTAGAGATGAAGAAGGTATATCATAAAGCCTTTAGGCCTTAGGATATGGCCTTTAGGATATACCTTCTTCACCTTAGGGTATACCTTTCAAAAATACCCTCATTTAAGCGAACCAGATTTTAAAAATTTCTAATTGAATATAAAATTAGAATTGGGTTAATTTGGAGCCAGCTACGTGCTATATACAGCTACCACGCATTTCTCCAACGTTGTTATCGACACAATGCATTATCCTATCATAAATATGTTTTTGCTCAGACGTTAACTTTGAAATATTATTTTGTGCATACGACAATAGATCACTCGTGTTGTAACTTTGTAAACGATATAATTCTCTATATGTCGAAACAGCAGCGGTACGATTAGGTGAAGGCATTCCCAAGTCCTGAAGAGGTTTGTTGGCCATACATAAGCACAAATCTTCAATAATAACTGAAGTGTAGTCATAAATTTCTGATGTAAAATCAAAAGTCATATCTGACATCTCTAACCGTTTTTGATGGAGTATATCCTCGGCCATTTTCGATTTATATTTCTCCCATAACTCTGTAGGAGCTGAGGGAGAGCAAGTTGTTAGTGTGATTCCAAACAATGCACGAATTTGACATCGAGTTGATGTTTTGCACGCGTCATTGATGCAGTTATCCCAGTGTTGGACATTCTCCAATAAATTCAGAGCTTGGCATACACTGCTAAGTTTCATGTACAGTACCGTTTACAGTTCTCAAATACTCAAAGGACGTTGGACCGGTTACATTCACTAAAACCAGGTGGAGAAAGAAGCATTCATATTGATTGGGGTGAACGGTGTTGAGTCTTCCTATTGTGGTATCTTTGAAGATGGTAGGTTGACCGTCGACTGACTTACCCTGTATTTTTAGCATTCCATGTGTAATACGAAGGCACTTTTCAGTATACAGCAGTTTTTTTTGCAAAAAAATCATTTTGGCATAACAAAAAGAGTGCAGTTAACGTTGTATCCGGTGGATTCAGGGCTTTTTGTTGCACGTTGGATTCCGAAAAATAAACACGTTGACCATTCTGTAAATGAACCGCTAAGCCAACAACAGCTGGACTTCTTTCATATATCGGAAATGAAAGAATTCGCCAAACAACTTCATTAATGCTTATGTATCTTCCGACCTGATATTTTACGATTGTAACGATATCTCTGGTTTTGGACTGCAACCCAAAAACTGCCATTTCACTGCCTTTGTCGACGTATTTACATATGTATTTGATTGCCTTCACGGAGTTACAGTATTCAACGTTTATGTCTGCATTAAATGTTTTTGATAATAAAGGGGAAAATGGAACAACCCACTGGTTATCTACTTCGATGGTGGTACCGTTACACTTTTTTATTAATGCTGTTTTACCACCATCTTCAGTAGATCTAATCATCATTGCCAGTAATTGTGTTGGGTACTAAAAGTCGAGTATATTGCTTTGTGCACCTTCATTTGGCCAAGCATGGTGATTTTTCATTCAGTGCACCGCAAGGTCCATGTAAAATATTTTTTACCACAATACCATGTAAGCCCTTATCGACATTTTCATCAGGTATTTCAGCGGAAACACATCGTCAATTTCATTAGAAGTAATTTTATCATGTAGCCAGATTAGTATATTTACGTGTGGCAATCCTTAGTTTTGCCATTCCACTGAGTACATCCAGCATCGCACTGACCCAAACTCTTTAAGTTTTACCATGTAGTTTATGAGTGATTTCAACTTCCTGCATGTGACGGGGACTGCCAGCATATGACGAAGGTCATGTGGCGCGAAGCGCCACACTCAAAGCTAGTTGAATATATAAGGTTTGAGTCGGAGCTAGAAATTTTGCGACCTCTTTATCGGTTTCAGTCTATTGAATTTAACAGGAGCCTGCCCGATACCAGCATGATATATCTCTTTTATAGATAGATGAATAGTGGCGATCATTTACGTAAAATATCTTTTGGTTAATTACAATAGTTTTCTGACATTGCAAGTTTCTTTGGTAAAAAATGGTAAAAAACTAAAAAAAACTAAACAGAAAAAACTAAAAAAAAAATTAAAAATTAAAAAAATTAAAAAAAGAAAAAATCTAAAAAGAAAAATGTAAGAAAATAAAAAAGATAAAAACTAAAAAAAAAAAAATACTTAAAGAAAGTTAAAAAATTAAAAAAGAAAAAACTAAAAAAAATGGGAATTTCACAACTATTTCAATATATTTTGACAATAGATTAAAGTAATTCGAAAACCTTAAAACAGTGATTCGAAAACCTTAAAAAGTAATTTGGAAACCCCAAAGTTGAGGTTTAATACAAATTGTTGGAGCTTTAGCATGCTTGGCACGTAAAGATTTTTTCAAGTGTCAATGTTTGAATAAAAATTGACAAATTGAAGAAAACAAATCAATAAAAAGATGAAACTAAAAAAAAGAAAAAACTAAAAAACAAAAAAAAACTAAAGAAGAAACTGTATCTATATATATATATATAAATAAGTTGTATATATGCATGTTTGTTTGTTTGTGGGTTTGCATTTGACGTCATTATAAGTATATAAGGCTTTGTATATGACGTGATTATAAGATGACACTACAGACCAGGACACTGGGACACAAATGACGACCGGGACACAGGGAATAGAAATGACGACCGGGACACTCAAAGAAAAATTACAGACCGGGACACCGGGACACAAATGACGACCGGGACACTCAAAGACAGATTACAGACCGGGACACCGGGACACAGGGAATATAAATGACGACCGGGACACTCAAAGAGAGATTACAGTGTGGGATACCGGGACACAAATGACGACCAGGACACAGGGAATATAAATGACGACCAGCACACAGGGAGACAACTACAACGGGGACGCCAGGAGCACAGGGGGATATATAAATGACGACGGGGACACCTGGAATGTTCGATTAGCAATCACCATCAACAAAGCTCAAGGGCAATCGTTAGAAAAATGCGGTATAGATTGGAATACGGATAGTTTTCCCATGGACAATTATTATATTGCATAGTCAAAAGTTGGTAAACCTGACAATCTATTTATTTGGACAGACAATGGGACAGCAAAGAATGTTGTATATTTGCATGTTTTACGTAGTTAATTATATATATATATATATATATATATATATATATATATATATATATATATATATATATATATAATATATATATATATATATATATATATATATATAATATATATATATATATATATATATATATATATATATATATATATATATATATATATATATATATATATATATATATATATATATATATCTTGAAAAGAGAAATCACCAGTGCAACAGCACAAACACAAAAAAAAGAAAAAAAAAGAAAAAAAAGAGAGACAGAAGGAGAAAAGGAAGACTGTTTTCCTAAATTAGTGATTAATATAGACCAGCACTTGAATGAGGCCTTAACCCTACTCATCCATACAATCACATAGGTCACACAGCATAGCCATACACAATCAACCATAAAGAATAATCCATGGACAGGTAGTCAAGTCGTATATAATTATAAGTTGGCCTCTTCATTATTTTGCCGACAACACCATGACACACGTAGCCGTCCCAAAACACGGCGACTCAACTCGAGCTTTCCTACCCCTACATACGGATCTCTCAAAACCTGAAAAGTGGTCTAAGACATGGACAGTCAATTTCAATGCATCAGAATCAAATAACTGCCGGTCTCCCTATCAAAAGAGCCACGCATACACCAAAACCCTTTTACTTACTTTCTAAAAAAAATTTCGAATGACTTTATAAGAAGTGTCGACGACACTTCGCCTCCTGAGAATCTACTTCTACACAGTAAAAAAAACTCTTGTGCAAGAAAACTGGGGAGGACTCTCAGCTGTTAAAGTTTTCTACTACACAGCTCGATCATGCCACTTTACAGATCTTGCATCTGACCCATTACCAAATGTGAATGCCCACTGTGTGCAGGTGCTCCAAAAACGTTGGTGGCACTATTTGAGAGGATCCAGAGTAGAAATAGGACAGGTAGAAAATAGATGGATGTTTTCAACAAGTACATGAATTCAGCTCCTTCTGTAAAGCTTTATTGCATTAAGGCCCCCATGGTCAAACTGGCAAGGCAGACACAATGGCACACAACTTGGTCTGATTTTCATAAAGATGACATTCCAAAAACAAAAGTACTTAATGAACATCTTTTTTTGACGTTGCATTTCGATTTGGAATGATCTCTCTGTGAACGTTTTTCTTAAAAGTTCCTCTGTCTACTCCTTCAAATGAAGATTCAACAGTCATTTTTAACCTCGTGACAGAGTGAAGCAAGAAGACGTGATCTTTACTTTTTTTTGAAAAATGAACTTTGTGAAAAGTATTTTTAATTAATTTCTGTTTTAAACAATAGTTTAATCTAGACGTTCCCTAAGACTTTCAACTTAGTGCCCTTAGTATTATTAGTTGCAGTAACCGTACAAGTATTATTAAAAGTATATACACATAGGCTAGTGTCTTCTGGCTACTTCAAAATCTACCGCAACTTACCCTGAAAGGTCTAACTTGTGCCGTTATTGTGATATTCCTTTGTCACCCTTTTGACGATCTGAATGATCATAGTTCGTTCTTATTTAGTTTAGCAACTTGAATATCCGCCTAAATATTCCTTGAAAGCTGCACCTTCATATCCTTAGCTTGTGTACTAGCAATAGTTGTAGTAGTAGTTGCAGCATTAGTACCATTATGCAAATAGCCCCCTTCAACACTCGATGAAAGTTTCAACTTAATACCATTAACCGATCCTGAAGCATTGCTTATGCGCCGTCTTGACAACCTATGTGGACGTAATGTATTTCGGTATTTTTCAATACAGTTTCAATATTGCCCAAAATTCTCACCTCAGTACCCTTAGCTTTAGTAGCAGTAGTACCAGCACCAATAGTTATAGCAGTAGTAGTAGAATTTATGGTAGAAGTATCAGCTTTAGTACCAGTAGTAGTAGAAGCGGTAACAATAATAATAGCAGTCATAGTAGTTGTGGGAGTAGAAGCAGTAGTATTATGATTTAAATATTGTCTGTTGGTTAGTTCAACATCCCCCACAATACGCCTTTTAAGTTTTAATTTCAAAGAAGAAATTTTTCCTAAGATATTGCTGATATACTCTTTTGGATTGCCTATATACGGATGGCACGCTGTGATTCAGTTTCCCTTCTCCCTATAACTTCTATGAAAATTTCACCTGCATACCCTTAGGTCTAGTTATAACAGTAGTCACATCAATAGTATTTTACTCAACTTTTAGCCATTGCTATGACATTGTCTATATGTCCCTTTGATAACCTCTACGTTCACATACTTCTTAAAATTTTCATCTTAATGCTCTTAGCCTTACAAGTAGTCTCAACAGAAGAAGTAGTTGGAACATTAGTAATAGTAGTAGTAGAACTAGTAAATGTAGCAGGAGTAGTAGTAGTGTGCACATATTGCCTTTTGGTCAATTGCTCTTCCCCTTTAAGAATTCTCTGAGAATTCCAACTTAATACACAAATCAATTCTTAAGATCCGCTCTTTGGCAATCTATATCCACATAGTGTCTTTTGTGAGTTCGAAATTGCCATCAATATTCTCTCGAAGTCTACCTTCATAGACTTAGCCTTAATAGTACTAGTATCTCAGTAGTTACGGTGATAAAGGGAGAAGTAGTTGCTGTTGTATTAGTTGTAGTAGTAACAGTAGTAGCAGCAGTATTAATAGCGGTAACAGCATGTATATCTTGCCTTTTGGTCAGTTAAACATCTCTTTCATGATGCTCCCAAAATATTGTTGATGTGTGCTTTTGAAACCCCTTTTACATCCTTTCCATTTTAGTTGCAGCAATTGAATTGGTAGTTTAGTAGCAGTAGTAGTGTTAGTAAAAGTAGTACTGGTTGTAGTGTTAGTAGTGACATGCATATATTACCTTTTTGTCAATTGATCTTCCCCTTTTAGTATTTTCTGAAAGTTCCAACTTAATACCCAATTCCATGCTTGACATACTGCCTTTTGACAATCTGCATACAAAAGTGTGTTTTAATTTAGTTCAAATTCCCCCTCAATATTCTATTAAATTTTCACCTTCATACGTGTAGCATTAATTGTACTAGTGTCAAAGTAGTACTTGTAGTATTAGGAACAGTAGTAGCAGTAATAGTGTGTTATTATTAGTCGTAGTAGCAGGTGCATTTTGCCTTTCGGTCAACTGAACATTCAACAAATGATGCCCCCAAAGTTTCCTCTTGATACGATAAGCACTTCCGAAAATGTTACTGATACGTCTGTATCAGCAATCTGTATGAACATAGTATTTTTTTGATTTAGTTCAACATTCCCCTCAATGTTTTTCCTGATGTTTATTTCAATATCCACAGTCTCAGTAGTACTGACTATAGAAGTAGTAATTTCAGTTATAGTAGTGGTAGTAGTAGTTGCGGTAGCAATAGAAGCAGTGGTAGCTGGAGTAGTGGTAGCGTGCAAATATTGCCTTTTCGGTCAATTGATAAACTTTCTTAAATTTCCTGAAGTCCCAAGGTAATAAATACTCAGCCATTCGTGGGTTACGCATTTTTGACAACCCATATACACATAACACTTTTTGATATAATTCAACGCTCCCCTTTTCATTCCCTGAAAGACTCAGCTCAATGCCCTTCGTATTTTGGGAAAGTAGAAGTCAAAAGTGCCTACCTTTTTTCAATAACATATGCTATATGTAAACAATGAACAAATTGCCTAACTTACAGCCCTTGCCCTCAGGTCTCCAAGGTGGGGGGGGGGTGACATCCCCAAACGTATAATTAGAGAACATTTCATCAAAGCTAAAAAAAAAAAGATATTTCGAAACTTTGTTTGGAAGTTTGCTTTGGGAAATGATGGACGTAGGTTGGTTGCTCTTGAATCCTTTTTGGCTCTTCATAAGGGCACTATAACTTCCAATTTCAAATCAAACGAACCACGTCTGAAGTTTATATAACCTCTCATTCCATAAAAACCTTACATGCCCCCAGGGCATAACTTACAGTTCGTGCTCCAGGGCTCTGGGGACTTATATTATAATTGGAGGTATTGTTATTTGTTGTTTTTTTTTGGACTGTTTTGAACAAAATGGATATCTCACAATTTCAATCAGATTGGTTTGGTGAAAGGAGGTGTAGTTGGGGGGGAGGGGCTAGTTGCCTTCCATCCCTATTGACTCTTAAAAGGGAACCATAACTTCTGATTTTCAACCAAATGAGCCACTTCTAAAGTCTATACAACTATCCCTTTCCTAAAAACTTTAAATGCCCCCGGGACATAGCTTACAACCCTAGCCCCCAGGCTTTGATGGTTCGTATAAACCCCAAAGCCTTGTTATACGATGTTTGGATTATATTTTGAATAAAATACTATCTCAAAGCTTCTATTTGGTGTATTTCGGAAAAAACACGACGAAGGGGGAGGGTAGCTGCCCTCCGATCACCATAGTTGAAAGATCCAATAACAGAAAAATCTGTAAGTCCCGACATTTATACATTGTTTACATATAGGATTTGTTATTGGGAAGCATAATTTTTTTTTTGGGGGGGGATAATTTTTACTTTGGGGATTTTCCACGGTGATGATTCTATGTGGGGTGGGAATTTTCAGGGATTGAGCCAAAGTTTGACTCTTTGTCACAACTCGACTTTTTAAAACAGTAAAAAAACTTTAGCGTAAAGAGCGAGGTGTTGAGCCGTATATTTCATATACGGAATAATTTCTGTTGGTTTTAAGTTTTAATGTCGCTCCTTACTTGCAGTTAAAAAAAACTTGTTTGTTTATTTCATTTCTGAACGTTTTTGAATTAACGCACATTTTGATTTCGGCTCACCGCACATGAATAATTTAAACAAAATTTGCATATTAATTTATTTTTTATTTTTGCTAAATGGCTGGCTTTCTTTTAGTTTTGATCGAACGGTTTAGATAATAAAAAGGGGTTGGGGAGAAGGCCTAGCTGCCCTTCAATTTTTGGTTACTTAAAAATTCACGTAGATTCTTTTATTTTTTTACGAATGTTTTTGTTAGTAATAAACATACGTACCTTACGAATTAACTTACGTAATGAACTTCTATATTTGTGGGTATTTTTATTACGTATATGAAGGGGTTTGTCCCCTCGTCAATACCTCGCTCTTTACACTAAAGCTTAAATTTTATCCCAAATTCTTTAAGAATGACCCCTGAATCACAAAGGCTGTAAAATAAAATATTGAAATTACTGAATACACTTTATCGTAAAGAGCAAGGTATTGTGAAGGAGACAAATCCCCTTATATGTGTGATATTTTATGTTCGTTTTAAGTTTTAATGCTGCTCATTACTTCAAGTTGACAAAAATTTTATCTATTTTCTCATTGTTTTTTTTTTTTTAATAATTCTAAAAGAATTATGCACCCTCTTCATGGAAATTCTCTTCCGTTATGATAAATTCCTCCATGGAAAGAACCTCCAACTTAACCCCCTCCCCCCGACCCACACCAATGCGAAAAAGTCTCCCTGAAAAAGCCTGTACACTTCATAATAACCATTACTATGTATAAAAAATGGTCAAAGTTTGTAACTTGCAGCCCCTCCCCTGGGGACTGTGGGGGATTACGTCGTCCCCAAAGACATAATTATTAGTTTTTCGACTAAGCTGAACCAAATGGCTATCTCAAAATTTTGATCCCGTGACTTTGAGGAAAAAGTGTGTGTGGGAGGGGGACTAAGTACCCTACAATTTTTGGTCACTTAAAAAGGACACTAGAACTTTTAATTTCCGTTAGAATGAGCCCTCTTGCAACATTCTTGGACCACTGGGTCGATACGATCACCCCTGAAAAAAAAAAAAAACAACAAACACACAAATAAACAAGCATCCGTGATCTGTCTTCTGGCAAAAAATACAAAATTTCACATTTTTGTAGATAAGAGCTTGAAACTTGTACAGTAGGGTTCTCCCATACGCTGAATCTGATGGTGTGATTTTCGTTAACATTCTATGACTTTTAGGCGATGTCTCCCCCCATTTTAGAAAATAAAGCAAATTTTATCAGGCTCGTAACTTTTGATGGGTAACTGTTCCCTAACAATAGTCAACTTGCCGAATACATTTTACTCTTCTCTTATTCCCTGTTAAATAAAAATGTTGACTGTGTAGTATGTAACATAACCCCTCTTGAGTTACAATAGACAAATCGTTCACTTTTCTTGCAACTTTAAAGTGTCCCCTCTCCCCTCTGTATGTATTCCATTTAAATAGTAAACTTAACTCTACATATCATACTGGGATTTCAGGGAATCATTATAATGCAATCGTTGGCTCAGTGCGTTTTTATTTTCGATAGAAGAAACAAAAACTGTTTGTGGAGTTTTCTTCAGTGTTTCACCATTGCGTAGCCCTATCTAAACTATATTACTTGATTAATCTAAAACACACAAAAAATGTTTATTTTAAAATTAACTTGTCTCTTAATTTATCCAAGATTTCCTTTGAACGTGCATGGGCAATGCCCGGGAATACTAATTAAGAAACTATCCCCAGTCGCCCCACATTTGAAATGAAGCTTTACTTGAAGGGTAATGACTCGTCAAAACCTGAACTCAAAACGTTAAATTTCTGTATTTCTTTTATTGGCTAATTGTCGTTTCTTAATATTTTAAGACAGTTCCACAGTTTTGAAACTCACTGGAACCCAAGGGTAGTTAACGTCATTTGAAAAATAGTTGGGCATCGAAGGTGAAGCCGGACTCGGTGAAGGTGAATTTCTGAATGCGAAAATTCAGAAATTTGTAATTCCGATAGTCTAATGAGGCAGTTAAACAGTTTACTGTTTCTAATGAGACTGGAAAGAGACTGTAGAACAATAGACAGCTGTTAGTAGGTTGTAGAGCAGTCACTCTATCTGATGAGAATGCTAATCAGACCGTTTTTTCATTTTCAGTAGAAACATAGTACTGTAATTGTAATGTGAACATTGCTGTAGATTACAAATGCCCTTCTAAATTTGAACTGACGTCATAGGCTATAATCGATGTGTTCTTAACTAATCGAAGAACCAAAGCTCACAAGCTTTAATACAACCCAAGCCAGTCCCCTAGCATGCCCCAGAGAAATTTTCAAAAATCAATTTACCTTGAACCAAATGCAGTTCGTATTGTGCTTTGATCAAACCTCCCTTGTATTTGTCAAGTAAGATCCTCATTTCTCCTCACTCCTCATTTCTTTGTTTGGTTTTGAGATTTTTTCAAGCATTGAATGATTGTATTACATCTCTTTTCTAAGAAAAATTTGGAATTCACGAGGGATTCACCCAGAAGTCACCTTTATAGGATATTCAAAGAATCTCCTATATATCCTATAAAGGGACGACGCAATTGCACTGGCTCAAGTATGTTGTGCTTCTTCTCTATATTTTAATTTCTATGTTTTCATCAATTTTATGTTTCTTCCTTTTCTTGCAATTTCCCAGCCTAGTTCTCCAATTTTACATGCATGATTTTGCTTTAGCCATGTGGGTTTATTTTGCTTTTAGCATGGCTTTGGCCATGTGGCTCTATTAAATTTCAATTTAAAGTATTTTGCAAATTAATTTTCAATGTTTTTCCGTGTAATGTTTATAAAGCATAGTGGGACAGTAAATTAATATTATTTGCATTTTTGTTTTGCTTTATTATTTTTTTCTTGAAAGTATCTTCTCTTATTGTATATTATTTTTTACCGTCTTTATGTTTTATATTTGATGTATTGGTATATCTGTGCCTTTACGCTTCACGTAGATTTTTCTTAAAAGAAAGTTAGACATCAGATAAGCATATATAGCTTACCGTCATGTCTTTTATGGAAATATGTTGAGTAATTTGATATAGACTGCACACTTTAACTTGGGTTTCATATTACTCAGATCACACTGTTTTCATGATTTTCCATAGAAATATATTTAAGCTCAATCCCAATGTTTCATCTTGTGTAATATAGTGAGTTTGTCGTTTTTCGATTTTTCAAATGTACAAATTTATGATATACAATCAGAGTGAAGGTTGGCGATTAAAATAGTAAATGAAACATGATAAAAATTATCATTTTAATTACTATAAAATTATTTTTATGGGCATAATTATTATAAGAATTATGAATAAGCAGCATTGCAAGATTTACAGTAAATCCGCTAAAGAAAATTCAAAAATGAAACCATGTCAATGTTTTAACAGTCAATTCTGCCTTTCACTGATTATCCTTTGACATTTTCTCAGGGGGGGGGGGGCGTAAATCTAGCATCGTAATGCAACACTCTCATTATTAAGTCAGATCCGTTGTGATTATAATCAGATTCCTACTAAATATTCTCTGATGGTTGGGGTTTGAAGAACTTCCATTGCTAAGCCCATTTAAACTGTGACCTCTAGAAAAGGCATATTAATAAAAATATTGTCATCTTAGTAGCCCAAGAATCGAGGCTCTTAAGACGGATTTTAAACCGTTTGATAGAAGCGCTTCGTACTAACCATTAATCTGAAATAACTGAGAATTATGGTATTCATTTGTCTTCTTAAAATGGGAATATTTACCTCTAGTGAAAATAATCTTTATATCATGTTTGTCTAGTTGAGTAATGTTTTAACAGTCAATTCTGCCTTTCACTGATTACCCTTTACATTTTCTCGGGGGGGGGGGGGGGGGTAAATGTAACAAAATAATGCAACATTATCATTATTAAGAGGGATCGGTTGTGATTATGATCATATTCCTACTAAATATTCACTGATAGTTTGGGTTTGAAGATGTTCCACTGCTAATCACATTTAAAGCCATGAGCTCTAGTAAAGGCATATTAATAAAAATATTATCATCTTAAAAATCATGTTCTTTTTTAACTGCGAGTTAGGACCCAATTAAAAAGCTAAGGAGTTTTTTGTCAACCGGCGCTTAAATATTCGACTAAATTATTGATCCTATAAATAATTAATCATAAAATTATTGATCCTAAACCAAAGCCGTGATACGGGGTCGAAATTTTAATATAACTAATGAAATTGGTCTTCTAACCATTTTAAGCGTTCGCCTCTTCAGACCACATCTGCTACACGGAATGCTTGCTGCCCCTCTCCTCCCCTCATATATGGATTTATAAATATAAATTCTGTAATAGAACTTTTTATATCAATGGAATGTTTTAAGTTTCGTTTTACTCAGTTATCAGCGTTTTGTCGCTAATATGATGAAAATTAACATTTATGACCAGACCAATACGATGGTGGTTTTTGCTCAACGGGACTGATTTTGTTTAATTTTGTAAAGTGTTCATTTTATTCTAAACTATTGTATCTAATGACGGTTTCTTTTGCGCAGGATCTAAAAAAAGCTATCAGAGGTAGACTAAATAAGCTGACGCCTGAAAATTACGATAAAATTTCCAAGAACATTTTTGAAATGGAGGTTGATACAGAGGAAAGATTAAGTGCTATGGTTCAAATCATCTTTGACAAGGTAAATATTGTAAGATAGAATGAATAACGAATGTTTTTTTCTTTGTGATATGGATGAAGTTAAAATACGTCGGAATTATTTGTGTATTGATTCAAGCATTGGCCCTCAGATAATATACCTTACTGCCTACTTTGTGGGAACTATCGGCCTATTTGATTATATAAAAAGGCAAATTACAATAACATGGGTAATATTCATACCAAACTTTAACTGAAGCTTTTTTATCTACTTTTTATTTTATGAATCTTTAAATTAAGAATATTTCTCTGGATTTTTTTTTGCCAAGTTTAAACTATTCCTAGTTCTTGGACTTAACCGTCATTAACCGTTATTCCATTTGCCCCCATATGGTAGAATCGGGGAAGCGACTATTTCTACTTTAATCTTGTTATTGTTATTGGAGATATCGATATTAGAGGTGGTATCAGTGACGTCGAGACAGTTGGACTTAATTAATGGTCTTTTTTGGCTAAGCTCGGATTATAACATTTAGTTCCATATGTTCGATAAAACTTTATTGAATTTTTCTCGTTAGAAAAGTTTAAACTATTCCTAGTGCGTAGCTAGTTATTGGAATTATCGATATCGAAGGTGGTATCAGTGACTTCGAGACAGTCGGACTTAATTAATTGTCTTTTTGGGCTAAGCTTGGATTATAACATTTAGCTCCATAATTTATATTCGATAAAACTTTTATTTAATTTGTCTCGTGAGTAACAATGGCTTGCAAAACTTTTATGTACTAACATCTTCACTTTACTGATTTGGTACTCATAGTCGATAAAATATGTCAGGTAATATATATATATATATATATATATATATATATATATATATATATATATATATATGTATCTATATATATATATATATATATATATATATATATATATATATATATATATATATATATATATATATATATATATATATATATATCTATATATATAAAAATAAGTTGTCTGTGGATGGATGGATGGATGTGTCAGGTGACGTCACCTGAAAAAACTGGATCAGGTGACGTCAAAACTGAAAAAACTAAAAAAAGGCAAAAACTACAAAAAAAACTAAAAACTAATAAAAAAAATAAAAAAGCTAAAAAACTAAAAAAACTATAAAGGTAAAAACCAATAAAAAACTAAAAAAAAAACTGAAAAAACTAAAAAAAGGCAAAAACTACAAAAAAAACTAAAAACTAATAAAAAAAGTAAAAAAGCTAAAAAACTAAAAAAACTAAAAAAAGGTAAAAAACTAAAAAAAATAAAAAATAAAAAAAAATAAAAAAAAGGAAAAAACTGAAAAATAAGCTAAAATAAAGGTAAAAACCAATAAAAAACTAAAAAAAAAAGGAAAAAACTAATAAATGACGACACTCAAAGAGAAAAAAAAGGCAAAAACTACAAAAAAAACTAAAAACTAATAAAAAAAATAAAAAAGCTAAAAAACTAAAAAAACTAAAAAAAGGCAAAAACTACAAAAAAAACTAAAAACTAATAAAAAAGCTAAAAAACTAAAAAAACTAAAAAAAAGGCAAAAACTACAAAAAAACTAAAAACTAATAAAAAAATAAAAAAGCTAAAAAACTAAAAAAAACTAAAAAAACTAAAAAAAGGTAAAAAACTAAAAAAACTAAAAACTAAAAAAAACTAAAAAAGGTAAAAACTAAAAGAACTAAAAAAGAAAAAAATAAATGACGACACTCAAAGAGAAAGCGACCAGGACAAAAGGAATGTTCGATTAGCAATCAACAAAGCACCGGGACACAGGGAGTATAAATGACGACCCGGGGGAAACAGGGGGATATAAATGACGACCGGGACAAAAAAACTAAAAAGAAAAAAAAACTAAAAACTAATAAAAAAACTAAAAAATCTAAAAATCTAAATAAGCTAAAAAAGAAAAAAAAAGGAAAAAAATAAAGGAGAAAAACAAAACTAAAAAACGAATGTATATACAGACCGGGACACCGGGATACAAATGACGACCGGGACCCGGGACACAGGGAATATAAATGACGACCGGGACACAGGGACACAACTCCGGTACACCGGGATACAAATGACGACCGGGACACAGGGAATATAAATGACGACCGGGACACAGGGACACAACTACAACGGGGACACCGGGGGAAACAGGGGGATATAAATGACGACCGGGACAAAAAAACTAAAAAGAAAAAAAAACTAAAAACTAATAAAAAAACTAAAAAATCTATAAATCTAAATAAGCTAAAAAAGAAAAAAAAAGGAAAAAAATAAAGGAGAAAAACAAAACTAAAAAACGAATGTATATACAGACCGGGACACCGGGATACAAATGACGACCGGGACCCGGGACACAGGGAATATAAATGACGACCGGGACACAGGGACACAACTACAACGGGGACACCGGGGGAAACAGGGGGATGTAAATGACGACCGGGACACCGGGACAGGGAATGGTCGATTAGCAATCACCATCAACAAAGCTCAAGGGCAATCATTAGAATCATGAGGTATAGATCTGAATACAGATTGTTTTCCCATGGACCATTATATGTTGCATGTTCAAGAGTCGGTAAACCTGACAATCTATTTATATGCAAAGACAATGGGACAGCAAAGAATGTTGTATATTCGCAAGTTTTACGTAGTTAAAACCATATATATATATCTATCTATATTCACAGGTGGGACATAGGGACACAACTACAATGGCGCGTAACTATTATGGCGCGTAACGACTTATGCGCGCGGGGGGGCTTGGGGGGGGCGCGAAGCGCCCCCACCAACTAGGTGTTGGGGTGGCGCGAAGCGCCACCCCAACAGCTAGTATATATATATAAATAAGTTGTCTGTGTGTGGATCTGTGGATGGATCAGGTGACGTCACCTGAAAAAACTGGATCAGGTGACAAAACTGAAAACTGAAAAAACTAAAAAAAGGCAAAAACTACAAAAAAAACTAAAAACTAATAAAAAAGCTAAAAAACTAAAAAAACTAAAATAAGGCAAAAACTAAAAAAAAAAAAACTAAAAAAAACTAAAAAACTAAAATGGATCAGGTGACGTCACCTGAAAAAACTGGATCAGGTGACAAAACTGAAAACTGAAAAAACTAAAAAAAAGGCAAAAACTACAAAAAAAACTAAAAACTAATAAAAAAAATAAAAAAGGCTAAAAAACTAAAAAAACTAAAAAAACTAAAAAAAGGTAAAAAACTAAAAAAAACTAAAAACTAAAAAAAACTAAAAAAAAGGAAAAAACTGAAAAATAAGCTAAAATAAAGGTAAAAACCAATAAAAAACTAAAAAAAAAACTGAAAAAACTAAAAAAAGGCAAAAACTACAAAAAAAACTAAAAACTAATAAAAAAAGTAAAAAAGCTAAAAAACTAAAAAAACTATAAAAAACTAAAAAAAGGTAAAAAACTAAAAAAATAAAAAATAAAAAAAAACTAAAAAAAGGAAAAAACTGAAAAATAAGCTAAAATAAAGGTAAAAACCAATAAAAAACTAAAAAGAAAAAAAGAAAAAACTAAAAAAAATTTTCATCTAAAAAACTAAAAAAAACTAAAAAAGGTAAAAACTAAAAGAACTAAAAAAGAGAAAAATAAATGACGACACTCAAAGAGAAAGCGACCAGGACAAAAGGAATGTTCGATTAGCAATCAACAAAGCACCGGGACACAGGGAGTATAAATGACGACCAGGACATAAGTAAAAAAAAAACTAACAAAACTAAAAAGAAGGTAAAAACTACAAAAAAACTAAAAAGAAAAAAACTAAAAAAAGGCAAAAACTACAAAAAAAACTAAAAACTAATAAAAAAGCTAAAAAACTAAAAAAACTAAAAAAAGGCAAAAACTACAAAAAAAACTAAAAACTAATAAAAAAAATAAAAAAGCTAAAAAACTAAAAAAACTAAAAAAACTAAAAAAAGGTAAAAAGCTAAAAAAACTAAAAACTAAAAAAAACTAAAAAAAAGGAAAAAACTGAAAAATAAGCTAAAATAAAGGTAAAAACCAATAAAAAACTAAAAAAAAACTGAAAAAACTAAAAAAAGGCAAAAACTACAAAAAAAACTAAAAACTAATAAAAAAAAGTAAAAAAGCTAAAAAACTAAAAAAACTAAAAAAACTAAAAAAAGGTAAAAAACTAAAAAACATAAAAAATAAAAAAAAACTAAAAAAAAGGAAAAAACTGAAAAATAAGCTAAAATAAAGGTAAAAACCAATAAAAAACTAAAAAAAAAAGGAAAAAACTAAAAAAAATTTTCATCTAAAAAACTAAAAAAAACTAAAAAAGGTAAAAACTAAAAGAACTAAAAAAGAAAAAAATAAGACGCTGCCCTCGTTTTGTGTTTGTGCCTTTTCTATTCCTTTTTTAATGTTCCTTAAAAAATATTTATATTTATTATTTTGCGATATGGTCATCCGTTTAATTAATGACTAATGAGTGCATTTTAATTATGATAATTTTAATTTTGGTGTTTTTCTTTGTTTTCGTTGTTATTTATACTTTTTGTATGTCCTGTTTTATTTATTTACCCGAGATACGACTTTGGCCCTTCGGGGCTTGTGATAGTAGTTTCTTGAAACAAGCATCTCATCCTCCCTAAAGTGAAAAAAAAGGCTAGGAAAATTTGTCTCGCTTATAATATTATTGAGTTTAATAAATCAAATATATTAATTCCGTTACATCAAGTAATGTAATTTTGCTGGGCTCGCAGAAACCGTATTTCTTCTTGTTTTATACATGTTATGCATTATTTAAACATTTTACATATTTGCAAAGACATACACAAATTTATTTAGGCCGTTGATGATCCAATTTATGCTCCAATTTGCTCAAATATCTATGCTCCAATTTACGCTGAACTGTGTAAATTGATGTCTGAGAAAGAAGTGCCCTCGGCTAGTGGAACTGGGAAGGTCAGTTTTCGAAAACTTCTTCTCGACAGATGTCTGGCGACTTTCGAAAAGGAGAAAAAGGACGAAGAAGAAATTTTATCTAAACAGAAAGCCTTACAAGAAGCCGATACAGAAGAAAAAAAGAAAGAATTACAAATGGAATTAAACGAAAGGATAGCAAAAACAAAACGTACCCTGTTAGGAAATATCAGGTAAATTATCAAAATATCTTTTTGACCTGGAAAGTATATTACATATTTAGTATAATGTATGCTATTCTTTTGTTAAATTGACGTGAAGAAATATTATTTCTACAAGCGCAATGCTCATCACAGATATGATTTGACATTCAGCTTCTGGAAAATAACACGTTTATTTATAAAAAATAGTTGTTACTCTTCACATATTAAAATGAATCCTTTTTGAAGAGGGGGGTGGCGGTAAGGAAGAGGTATATCAGAAATGCTATAACTTCAGAAAATATAGGATATTATGATTAAGGTTTTATTCAATTAAGAGATGTCAGGATGTTCAGAACTTGAGCCGCGCTCCTTCTTCTGTGCACGTGTCTGTTCTTAGTAAAGGTCTGTGGTTTTTCTTGTAAAAATTAAATAATTTTTCAAAGCAAACTGATATCGAGTTAAATACAAAATGAAGCGAACACCATTGGATAATTTACATTTAAAATAGAGTGGTGTGTGGTGTATTTGCCTCCTTAGCTCAGCACTAGGAATTGTAGTGTTCAAACTTGGAATTGTAGCATTCAAACTTGGAATCATTGAGTTTGTGCGCCTTAGAACGTTTGGTTTTATGCGGCACAATGCGTTCATGCGCCTCAATCCTGATACACTTAATGAATCGTATTAATCGAAATGTGTTATACCCTGGATTCAGAGGTAGGGTTATATCCTGGGGTCTTAGAGCCAAGAATCCTTTTAGAAATCTCTATTTCGCATATAAATTTCTTATGTTTTCAATAACTCATAAATTCAATATTGTATCTTTTTGCTTTTAGTTCAACTATTTAGTCTTGAAAAAATCCGCAGGGTGGGGGGGGGGTTAATTTGTCCACAAATTTTTTTCATTGAACAACACCCTTTTTGTTATTTTTATTTTTTTAAAAGAAAAAAAAAACCTTTTGGAAAAAAATAGTCTTGGAAATATTTAACAAATGCCGTCACCTTTATCCTACGCTACATACAAAAATGTGTTGTTTTTTTCGGAAAGGGAGGGGGCTTTATTTGGCATTATGTACGAACTATTAATAAGGACGAAGCAAGCAAAATAATACCATGCCACAAAATCACTCCAAGGTGTGATTAGGCGAGATTCAGCAGCCATTTCTCCGTTTGTAGTCGTTGGTTGACAGCCTCTTTTGCTTCTTATTGATCTGGTTCATCATGAAAATTTACTTACGACCAAGGAATGTAAAAGTGAAATCTGGCTGTTGAAAATGGTTTTGCTTAGCAATTACCACTGGATAATTTACATTTAGAATAGAGTGGTGTGTGGTGTAATTGCCTCCTTAGCTCAGTACTATAAATTGTAGTATTAAACTTGGAATTATTGAGTTTTTGCGCCTTAGAACGTTCGGGTTTGCGCGCCACAATGTCGATAAACTCTTAATGAATCACATTAACCAAAATGTTGAAGTTACATTGTGACTATATAATCTCTAATAAGGCTTTAAAACCCGTATTTTCTATAGAAAGATTATCAATTGTATAGATGACAGGTTGCTTCTAAAGAAAATAAAGAAAAACTATTTAAAACCAGGGAGGGGGAGTTTTTCCAGTGCAAAGTAATCACCAGTTTTTATAGCAAATTCTTGCTCTTACACTTTCAACAAGTGTAAAAAAAAATAAATAAAAACAACGAAAATACCGCTGGTTAATCTCCACCAAGGCGTATTCAGGAAAAAACAAGATATATACAAAATAAAAATTGACCCTTTAAGGTTCTCAGTTTTCGTTTCATATAAACTTCTTTCCTTCCTTCTTTGAGCTCTGAGGACGGTGGAGATCAAATAAAGGTATTTTGACTACTTTGTCAAAATACCTTCATTTTTTTTTTTTTAGCTGCAAATCACCCTCGTTCAAGATTCCTTAGTTATTTGTGTATATTTTTCTTCTTATTTTTCGTTTAACTTCGTGTAAAGAAAGATAGTATGGTCTTAGAAACTATTTAAACCTAATTACCAAGGAAAATTTTAAAGGTTTTGTTTTTGTTACCTTGACCCTGTTAAGGAATTTTTAATTTTAATCTTTTTAGAATCTTTTAAGGTTTCCTTTCCTATTATTTCTTTAATAAGAAAATCAAAGGGAAAAGTTTCCTCTTAAATCAGGATTTTTTGGAGGGGACAGATGAGGGAGAGGCAAATTAGAAAGTAAAAAACGAACCAAGATTGTTGGTTTTGTTTTATTTATATTTTATCTCCTTCTGAAAATCACACTCTTTTGGTTTCTTATTTATTTTAGTTTTTTTTTCATTTTTTGAGTTTTTTTGAACGTCGTTTATAAACAGTGTGGTCTTAGAATGTATTTTTAGTCTGATTACCAAGTGAAATTTAAAAGGTTCTGTTGTTGTTTCCTTAATCCTGCTAAGAAATCATAAATCCTCAATTTTCTTCAGGATCTTTTAGGGTTTCTTTTCCTTTGTTTGCTTAGTCAGGAAATCAAACTTTGAGAAAATTTCCTTACCTTAATCGGAATTTTCATTTCCATAATTTCCTTAAGCTTCTTTGCTTAATCAGCTGTTCTAAGAAAAAAAAAGAAGAAAAAAAAGAGATAGAGACTTTTTTGAAGTTTGGTAGTCCTTTAGCTCCTGTCTTTATCGGTGAATTATTCAAATTACGGATGCTGACAATAAAAATTATGAATTTTTGTATTTCAAAACTCCTTAAATCTCGTGATGAGGAGCAGCTGGAATGTCTCTGCAAATTGATTTTCACAATTGGTAAAACTTATGAAGAAGAATATGATGCCAAAGTAAGTTCACCGTTCTTTATGCGAGATAACTCATTTATTAAATTTATTTATTGTCCTCTTCTAAATATATAAATGCACTGGCGGAGTTACTCCCTCAAAAAGAGAAGATAAAAGATGTAATGGTTTTATTGTTATATCCGATGTAATGGTATTATATCCTGGGGGTCTTAGGGCCAAGAACCCTTTTTGAAATCTCCATTTTGCATATAAATTCTTCTGTTTTTAATAATTCATAATTTGTATTTTATCTAAATGCGTTTGGTTCAACTATTTAGTCTTGATTCAAAGATTCTGATGGCTTTTATACAATTTGACGTTTTTGATAAGTGTTTTTTTTTTTTTTTTTTTTTTTTTTTTTTTTTTTTTTTTTTTTTTTTTTTATTAAAAAAAAATCATTGATCAGTTTTTTTTTGTGTTTGTGTGTGTTTGTTTTCCGATAATTAAAGTCATTATTGGAAACTTAAGGGACGTGGTTTTACTTTGGCACCAAAGGCAGGATTTTTTTTTTTTTTTTTTTTTTGTCTAATCATTTCGTTTGCATTAGGCTTACGAAACTGTATCATCTCCCACGTAAATTCATTTAAATTTTGTTCTATTTAAATTTTTTTCTCATTTTCTTTTCTTATTATTTCTATCTAGGCTTTTTTTCAATTTGCTGTGGTTTACAGTAATTAAAGAATAACATTTTTTTTTTATCAATCGATTGCATCCAACGTATTTCTATTTAGTCTAATCCCTAGAATGCCTAGATGTCTTGGTTGTCTGAGAGCACTATGGATATTTGAAATTATGATTAATACTTTCTAAATTCTGAAAGAGTTAATTCCACGTAACTTTATTTCTGTCCTATAGAGTTTTCTCCTCTATTTCTTTTCTTTCGATTTTTGTAATTTCTAACTTCGTTACTTCTCATATTGCTGTGGTTCACAATGATTAAAGAATATAGCTTTTTCATTTTTAAAATGATTACATTAAACTTTTTCTTTCTAGGCTAATGCCTAAAACTCCTTTCATTCTAGGGTTTTTTCTCTACTATTACTTTTCTAGTACTGTACTGTCTCTTAATACTGATATGGTTTTATTTTTCAATAAATACGACGTTAGTTTAGTTTAGGCACTTCCAGATAAGCTAGGATGATGAAATTTGGCAGGCGTATCAGGGACCATACCAGATTATATTAAAATCGGGGAAACGATTCGACCATCACATTGGCGAGTTTGGTACTTCTGGACGTGTTAGGACGATGAAAATTGGTAGGCGTGTCAGGGAGCTGCACAAATTGACTTGATAAAGTCGTTTTCTCTGATTCGACCATCTGGGGGGCTAAAGGGAGAGAAAAAATTATAAAAAAATGAGATTTTTATAACTTACGAGTGGGTGATCGGATCTTAATGAATTTTGATATTTAGAAGGACATCGTGACTCAGAGCTCTTATTTTAAATCCTGAACGGCATTAAGCCTCTGATTTTCCTTTTAAATCAATCTATTGATTCTTATAATTTCTTAGAGCTCATACCATATGAGCTCTTGGCTCTTAGCTCTTCTTGTCTTGTCACAAGTGCCATATGAGCTCTTAGCTCTTGTTTGTTTTTTTTTTTTTTTTTTTTTTTTTTTTTTTTTTTTTTTTTTTTTTTTTTTTGACGGGGTGAATCTATTTGTATATCAATCTTTTTTTATTATTTTTTTTGTGTGTTTCTATGTGTGTGTGTGTTTTTTTTTCTTTCTAAGAAGTAAAGTTATCGTAGGGAACTTAAGCGATGTAGTTTCACTTTGGCACCAAAGACTTGATTGTCTAATTATGTTGTTTGCATTAGGTTTACGAGACAGTATCATCTCCTATGTAAATTCATTTGATTTTGTTCTATTTATTTTTTTTCTTATTTTCTTTTCTTATTATTTCTATCTAGGCTTTTTTCAGTTTGCTGTTGTTTACAGTAATTAAAGAATAACATTTTTTTTTTAATTTTATCAATCGATTGCATCCAACGTATTTTTATTCAGTCTAATCCATAGAATGCCTAGAATGTCTTGGTCGTCTGAGAGCACTATGGATATTAGAAATTATGATTAATACTTTCTAAATTCTGAAAGAGTATATTCCACGTAACTTAATTTCTGTTCTATAGGGTTTTCTCCTCTATGTCTTTTCTTTTGAATTTTGTAATTTCTAACTTCGTTACTTCTCATATTGCTGTGGTTCACAATGATTAAAGAATATAGCTTTTTCATTTTTAAAATGATTACATTAAACTTTTTCTTTCTAGGCTAATGTCTAAAACTCCTTTCATTCTAGGGGTTTTTATCTACTATTACTTTTCTAGTACTGTACTGTCTCTTAATACTGATATGGTTTTAAATTTTCAAAATATACGACGTTAGTTCAGTTTTGGCATTTCCAGATGAACTAGGATGATGAAATTTGGTAGGCGTATCAGGGACCAGACAAATTAAATTAGAAATAGTTGTTTCCCCAATTTGACCATCTGGGGGGGGGGAGAGTGGGGCGACGGTTAATTCGGAAAAAGTAGAAAAAATGAGGTATTTGTAACTTACGAACGGGTGATCGGATCTTAATGAAATTTGATGTTTAGAATGATATCGTGTCTCAGAGCTCTTATTTTAACTCCCTACCGGATCCAGTGATATTGGGGGGGGGAGTTGGAGTGGGAAACCTAAAATCTTGCGAAACGCTTAGAGTGGAGGGATCGGGATAAAACTGGGTGGCAAGAATAAGCACAAGCTCTAGATATGTGATTTACATAACTGGACTGAATTCGATATCTTTCGGGGGGTGTTAATTCGGAAAAACTACAAAAATTGAGGTATTTTTAACTTAAGAACGGTTAACCGGATCTTAATGAAATTTGATATTTAGAAGGAACTCATGTCTCAGAGATCATAATTTAATTCCCGGCCAGATCTGGCGCCATTGGGGGGAATTGGAGGGGGAATCTGGATATCTTGGGAAACGCTTAGAGTGGAGAGATCGGGATGAAACTTAGTGGGTAGAATGAGCAAATGTTGTAGATACGTGATTGACGTAACCAGACTGGATCCGCTATCTTTGGGGGAATTTTTTTTTTTGGGAGGGGTTCCAGTGCTTTGGTGAGTTCGGAGCTTCTGGACGCGCTAAGACGATGAAAATTGGTTGGTGTGTCTGGGAACTGCACATATTGACTTGATAAAGTCGTTTTCCCCGATTCGACCATCTGGGGGGCTGAAGGGAGAGGAAAAATTAGAAAAATGAGGTATTATTAACGCGAGTGGGTAATCGGATCTTAATGAAATTTGATATTTAGAAGGAACTCATGTTTCAGAGATCTTATTTTAAATCCCGGCCAGATCTGGTGACATTAAGGGGAGTTGAAGGGGGGAAATCGGAAATCTTGGCAAACGCTTAGTGTGGAGAGATCGGGATGAAACTTAGTGGGTAGAATGAGCAAATGTTGTAGATACGTGAATGACGTAACCGGACTGGATCCGCTCTCTTTGGGGGAGTTGGGGGGGGGTCCAGTGCTTTGGCGAGTTCGGTGCTTCTGGACGTGCTAGGACGATGAAAATTGGTTGGCGTGTCAGGGAACTGCACAAATTGACTTGATAAAGTCATTTTCCCCGGTTTGACCATCTTGGGGCTGAAGGGAGTGGAAAAATTGGAAAAATGAGATATTTCTAACTTACGAGTGGGTGATCGGATCTTAATGAATTTTGATATTTAGAAGGACCACGTGTCTCAGCTCTTATTTTAAATCCTGACCGGCATTAAGCATCTGATTTTCCTTTTAAATCAATCTATTGGTTCTTAGAATTTTGCTAGAGCTCATGCTATATGAGCCTCTTGGCTCTTCTGACCTCGTCACAAGTGCCATGTGAGCTCTTAGCTCTTGCTATATTAACATTGTATATATATATATATATATATATATATATGTTCAAAATCATTTGAGGTAAATTTTGTGGGACCTTAGATTGAATGACAGGTCAAAAAGGGTTCATATACATCAGTGGAGGGATACTAATTGAATTGAAGCAGAACAGGCTGCAGAACAGAACAGGTTGCCGCAACACTTCACTTTGCCCTGGCAACTTAGGTCTAGTTTATCTTTGTTTTGGTCCATCTTATACTCAAGACCACATAGTACAATAAGAACAGAACGCATAAACAACAGAACAGAACGTGTCTTAGCACATCTTTAATCCCCTTGGCATTTCTGAAAAACATGTTTTGAGCAAAATACATCTAATGAGTAACGGAATTAAACAATGAAATATGGCCTGTGCTTTATTTTGATATAGAGTCTGTGCGTAGAAAGAGAGATACTAAAGAAAGTTTTGTTCCAATCTTAGGATCAATATTTTCAACGAAATGGAAATAAAGAATACCAGTGAATTTTTTTTCTTCTGTTTTATGATTCATCGTTGGAATAATAGTGGGGAGTGTGTTCTGTCCCTAATTTTTATGCATTCATAAAGTAATCAACAAAAAAAAATAACCACCTTTATTTTATATTTAGTACCAAAGAGCAGTTGCTGAATCTAAAAGCTCCGGAAAGCAATTGCAGATTCAGCTAACGAAGCTTGATGTTTATCTCGACGAAATGAGGAAATTAAGCCGGAGCGAAGATTTGTCATCTCGCATTCGATTTATGTTAATGGACGTTCTTGAGTTGAAGCAAAATCGGTGGGTGCCACGCCGAGAAGAAGAAAAACCAAAGACAATTGATGAAATTTGTGGTGAATTGGAAAAAGAAAGGCTCGAAAAAGAATTATCTTTGCAAGAAGATATGATCAAACAGCCTCAGATGGGATATCCGTCACAAAGACGAGATGGTGGACGGGGCGATGAAACGAAAAAATCTAGTAAGTCTCCGAAATTGTGTTTAGGTTCAGGTTCCAAATCCTTATTACAAGATGTAATGCCTAAAAAAATTAAATTCCTTAGTTGCCCGCATTTCTGCTTGATTTTGACTTGTAAATCAGAGCAGACTTAATGAGAGGGACTTTCCGTTCATCGAATTTAGTTCAAAATATAAGAAATCTTTTGGATATTTTATAACTTTATTTTTGATACTGTTGCTTTTGTTGATTTTTGTGCTTTGTCTCGTAATTTCAGTCTTGCATTTACTACCACCAGTTTAAGTTGTGTCGCTGAAGTTTGTTGTGTTTTTTTTTTCCATTGAGTAATAGAAGCCGTTTTTGGTTGTCATTGCAAAGGATAGCAGAAGAAGCCTATTGGCTAGTCTTGTTTGGAATTCTTTAAAGCAACAAATTCTAAGACTGTTGCCAATAAAGCCAACATTTCTTCAGGAAGAATTAACCGATATTTTTTTTATTTTATTCTTTTTTTTAACCTAATAAGAATATATAAAGATTTTCTGTCTGTTAATATAGAATATCTTCTTGTATACAATTTAACAGAATGGATTTTGGTATAACTTGAAACAAAAAATAATTGGAAATTAACTAGTAAAATAAGTCAAATTGTAAAATGAAAATTTCAGTTAGATATAAAATGAATAGATATATTAAAATTAGGTATAAGATCTAAGGATTAAATATGATTAATTTAATCTTAATTTTCTCCTGTAATTCTTTTTTTTTTATCTCATATTACTGTTGAATAATTATTCTTTTTTCAATTTGAAGGGTCAGCTGTTGACGAAGGAGGATGGCAATTAAGCCAAGGGACGAAAGGCTCGCTTATTGGCCTAGATCAGTCTTCTTACCACCCTCCTCCCAAAATGGTAAGTTTTTGCTTTTATTCTTCTTCGCTTTTGTCTGTCTTGAATCAAACAATATTCTGTTTTGGGTAAATCTTAAACTGAGTGCATTTAAATGACTTGTATTACAAGACCAGTGTAGGTATTACGATTATGATTATAATTTGACAATACTAGTGTAGGCATTACGATTATAATTATAATTAATTATAATATATTTCATAATTTGGATTCCTTAATGTGGGGTTGTTGTGTTCTTTTCTAACTCAAAAATGTACTTGTAGTTTTAAACCGTAACCACTTCGATTAAATTTGTTTGGCAAAATGTTGAAATATAATTCAGACAAAGACGGCAAAATAGAGCCAAATAATAATTCAAGCTTAAAATGAAAATAAATCACTATCAATGAGTAAATGAGACCTAAAACGTGTAAAACAGAAATCATAATTAATAACCGAGTCCATCCTAAAACTAATAGAAATTAGCACAAACAGAATTAGAACAGAGTAGCATTGTTTCTTCACCAAAAATTTTATAAATATTATATTGCAGATACGCTCTTTTTACAATCTAGATGCACCTAATGTAAAGGTTTGCTTCATCATCAATCCCCCCTCTCCACCACATTGTTCAATGAAAATTTCACCTTAATATCGTTAATCTTTTCGCACACACAGTATCAAACATACTTCTCTTTCCCAATAATAAAACCAGTATCTAAACAATAAGGCAACTGGCATTATTTACAGCACTTGTCCCCGGGACTATGGAGAGGGGGGTTCCTGTCATCCTAAGAGGGATATCTATTAGGCCTTTTAACTACTTGTTAAAAGGCTTAATGAATGAATTAGAATTGACTCATTAAAATGAATGTACTCGAATGTCTTAAAGGTTGACGGATGGTAGAGCTAGAGCTTCGAAAAGACCTGAGAGTGCTTAAAAATGGCGCTAGGACTTTCGATTTACGGTCGACTAAAACCCCCTTCGAAGGGTCTATAACGTCTTTTATACGAAGTGGCCTGAAAAGAAATGATATATTGAAGCAATATCGCTCCTTTCTTAGGAAATACTATTACGCCGCCTATGTCAAGAGGTAGCCAAAATTTAACCGAATATATTTTTTCTCTTTAAAAATCCTCCGTCCTCCCAAAAATGAATTCCTGTGTATGAGCCTATCTTAGAAAAGATGTTCGGTCTATTCATTTGAGTAACCATCTTTTAAACTATGTTTTTTTAATAGTTCACTGTTTATTAAGGCAGATTGTATGTTTTGCGATAAAAATTAAGGATTCATTCATTATTAAAGGATTCATTTATTAAAGGATTCATTTTAAGGATTCATTCATTAGGCCTTTTAACAAGTAGTTAAGAGGCCTAATAGATATCTAATAGTGCGTTGTAATTGGGTGTTGCTGTGAATTACATTTCTTTGGATGGTCCTTAAAGGATCTTGATACATTCAGAGCTGTTTTTTTTTCAAGTATGCTTAGGGCATCAGTACTTACTGAGAGGCGAAAAATGGCGCTGAGAAAGCTAGCCTCTCACATTGGACATTTTCTGTTGCATTATGATCTTTCATTTGGATTCAGGTAAGGTGCGTATGCTCCGTAGGTATTGAGGTAGAACTGCTTGCCCTCTGACCACTTTTAGCTCATAAATAGTGCACCAGGACTTCAAATTCCAATAAAAATGAGCCCCCTCCAAAGCATATGACGACCCATTCCATAAAGTCCTAATTTGCCCCGAGCCATAACTTGCAATCCTTCCCCCTGAGTTCGATATTTAAACTATTTTGAACGAAACGGTAATCTGAAAAATTTGACCGGATGTATTTGTAGAAAGGAGAATGGGGGGGAGGACCTAGTTGCCCTCCGATCACTTTTGACTCTTAAAAGAGAACTAGAACTTTCATTTTGCAATAAGCTTCTTCCACAGTTTATAAGACCATTCCTTTTATTTTAAAAAAAACCTTAGATGCTCCCGGGGAATAATTTGCAATCCTTGTCACCCAGGCTAGCTGCCCTCCGATCACTTTTGACTCTGAAAAAGGGCATTATAACTTCCCATTTCCCATTGAATAAGCCCCCACCAAAAGTCATGATCACCCAAGTTACGATCACCCCTTTCATAAAAACATGATTTGTTGATAATAGGCATCTACCATATATTTTAGCCCTTGTCCTGAGGGCTGGGGGGGGGTTACCTTCCCAAAGACATTATTACTGGACCTTTCAACTATGCTGAACAAAATGCCTATCTCAAAATTTTGTTATGATATTTTTAGGAAAATGAGGGGCAGGGGTGGGGCTCCAATCACTTGCCTCTGAAAAAGGGCACTAGAAATTTCAATTTCCGATCGAATGAGCTCCTTCCGAAGTTTCTACGACAACTTCTATACGAAGTGCCTTGATCAGAAAAAAATTATATGCATTTTGCCAAATTTCCTCTTTACTTAGTTTCCTGCTATTGTGGTGCCTGTGCTTTTATTGTGATAACGGACAGGCTGCATATGAAACTTGAGTGACATTTATAATTTGTTTTTTCTTCTTCTTGAAGATGATTAGTTTTTCTGCAATCCAAAAGTCAATGGGACCTGTTCCAACCGAACGTCAAAAGGCTGTTCAAGCAACTCGTAGCTTTACACGGTCTCGGAGTCAGCAGGTTTCCAGGGAAAGTTCACTATCGCGACAAGGTGCTGCGACTCCAACAACTGAACAAGTACCTTTCCAAGCTAAATCAGAACTAAAAGGCAAGCCCGATCTTACCGAAGACGAGATTCAGAGGAAAACAGATAACATTATCAACGAGTTCTTGTATAATGGTGATCTCCAGGTAAAGTTGTTGAGAAAGTTTGTTCTTTCCTCGTGAATGGTTTGTCTTTTTCTATATTTTATATCTGAACTCCCGCCCTTTACCCGTGTCATTTAACCAAGCACTTGGAAAATTATAGATTCCTTAGTTAGATACCTTAGTTCTTCTGTCCTAGGAATGACGCATGGACGGATAATAAATAGACTTGTCTATTAACAAATGAACTATCATTTTTATACAATCCTAATAAGGGGGTTAATACCAGATTTGTATCTCACTCAATCAGACTATCTGTCTTGGCTTTTTCTACAATTAGCCATGATTTGATGCCCGCAACTACTTGATTTTAATTCAACCTTAGTTCTATCTATCTATGTTCTATCTATATCAATCTATGTGTTCTATATCCATATCTATCTATGTTGGGCCACTATATCTATTTATCTATCTGTGTTATATCTTAGTTCTACCTTTCTATCTGAAATCATTTTTATAATCCCAACAAGGCTTATGTCAGATTTACCTCTCACTCAATTAGACTATCTGTCTTGGCTTTTTCTACGATTAGCAATGGCTTGATGCCCATTAACATTTTATACAACTAGCCATGGCTTGATGCCCACGACTATTCGATTTTAATTCACTGCCGATATCATCCTCCTCTTTAGCGAAAAGAATTTGTACGTTTTATATTACATTTTGATATTATATGTTGATATATTGAAATTGTATGTTTTATATTATAAATTGGTACACCTTTCAGTCATGTAATACATTTAGATCGTTTATCATTTTTTAATTTATTATTCATCTGCATTCCTTTACTTTTGCTTGGTACCTAATGTATCGTATTGGGTCGCAGCTGAAACTAAAAGAAATTATGAAGTTGGCATATAATCAATATAATCGAAGTAAGTTTAAAAGAATCTTTCTTTGCCTCGTCTGCTGAAGCATATTTGCTTCATGAACAAAGAGTTGCTAGTTATGATCCGAACAAAAATTGCTCGAACACGTCTCGCTGAAAGATTACTTCGTTTTTTTTTACATATTGTATTACAAAAGAAACCCTCATTATCTAGCAAACCGAAATTTTTTACACAATCTCACATGTTTACAAGAAATTTCTGCGTTCCTGCTCGGTTAATTTTTTTTGCCTTGTCACGCCTATGAATATATATATATATATACTCTACTATGAAACTCATCACACAACCGGATTCACAAACTCATGACCTAGCTTGCACAATAAAAATAAAATCCTTTCATTTGAGGACGATGCAATTTTCGAAAGAGGCATTTTACCGATATAAAATCGAGAGACTTGTGTTATAAAGTGCAAACCAGATTTCAAGGAATTATATCATAGCTTTACATGATACGCCATCTTGGAAAAAGGGTCAAAAGCTAACATAATAGCCTAGAGCACGCTCCGGTTCTAGATTCTTAAGTGTGAATATAACACCCCATTAAATATAAACGTAACACCCGACTCAACAGAATATATTAATGAAGGAACATAAAACTAGACCTACGTTGCCTGAGCAACGTGAAGTGTTGCGGCAACCTTTCTTCGGCTTTGCCGAACAAAGTGTTGCGAGAGCAACACTTTGGTTTTGTGTCTTTGCTATCAGTTAAACCCTGAAGTTGTCAGCCTATCGAAGCTTTTAAAACGTTATGTTCAAAGAAGAACGCGATCAGTAATCATATGATCAAAGGCTATTCCTCAGCGTTGAAAAAACAACAATATCAAAAGAATATCTAAAGAAGGGACTAAATTGACTTTGCAGCCAGTTGAACTTTATGCTTTTCAATTGTAGACATCGTGACGGACGAAAACTTGGAACAATATTTTATATAATCTAGTTGGTATTATAAAGCTATCCGTAACTTTTCAGGGTTAAAATAACATAGGTGACACTAATTATTACGAAACTACCTCATTGTTTTACGTTATCGTTTGTACCTGTTGTGTAAACACTTAATTCTGGGTTACAGTTAGTATGGGTAGGCTACACCAACTAGCAAAAGTTACAAACCCCTCTTCACTGAAGATGATTGTAGCTTAACAGCTGATTATTAATTACAAGTCCCCTACATGTCTTACTCAACAACACTGGAACCAAATTGGTCTTATCATCAAATACACCGGAAACAAATAATAGGTACACCAACTCGCAAAAGTTGCAAACCCCTCATTGCAACTAGCAAAAGTTGCAAACCCCTCATCGCTGAGGATGATTTTAGCCTAACAGCCGACATGTAGGGGACTTACAAGTCCCCTACATGTCTTACCACTGGAACCAAATTGGTCTTACCATCAAATACAACGGAAACAAAAAATAGGTACACCAACTAGTAAGAGTTGCGAACCCCTCATTAACGAGGATGATTATGAGCTAACAGCCAACTGTTGCTTACAACTCCCCTATATGTCTCACAATTGGTATCGGCCTATTTTTGGTTTCAGTGTGTACCTTACTACTGAAGTTGTCAACCCCTTTAAACTTTCAAACTGATATATCTCATGAAGGAATTTTTGTACAAAAAAATGGATGAGATATACTTTGATCAGCTCATCAAAAGCTATCGACTGCCGCCGAAAAAAAAAAATCTATCTGTCTTAGTTCAAAAGTTGACTTTTTTGCCGTAGGCCAACTTATACTTGATACTTGCCTTGTCACTAGTTGTACTTATACTTGCCTTGTCATTTTAGGAAGCTGTTGATTGTGTCAAAGAACAGATGTACGATAAGTCAATTGTGCAGTTCATCGAGAATGGCCTCAATAACGTTATTGAACGTGAGCCAGTTGCAAGAGCTGATTTTGGGAAACTTCTCAGGGAGCTATTGACGAAGCAATTGATATCCCGTGAAGGATTTATTAAAGGTTTTAGGACTATCTTGGAAGGAGCTTTTGATATAATTGTGGATAAGCCTAAACTAGTTGAGAATTTAGCTCAAATTCTAGTGCCTGCCTTGGAGCAAGATGCTCAATGTTTGCATGCAGTTAAAGATATGGAACATTTAGTGTCTGAAGAGATAACGACGAGGGGACGTTTGGCGGCCGCAGTTTTAACTGAGTTAGTAAAATCAAAAGTAAGTTCTTTTGTCTCTCAGTTATGTTTAATTCCAAACCTATGATACAAATTTAGCCGGCCGAATCATGTCCTTTATTTAAAAATTAATGTCTATATGACTTTATGCGCTGAGCTTAGAGTAGAAGTAAAAGAGCCAAAGCAAAGAAAAGTAAAAGTAAAGTGTAAAGAAGTTGGAGTAGAAGTAAAGGAGTTTGAGTAAAAGTAAAGAGAAGTAGAACTAAAAGCAGTAAAATAAAACCCTTCTTTTCCAAAAGAAGTAAAATAAAGTAAAATAAAAGTAAAAGAACTAAAAGAAGTAAAATAAAACCATTAAAACATAATACGTATATTTGCTTCCTCTAATCGTTATTTACTAAGGCTGACCAATAAAGTTCTAGGCTTAACGCGAATTTAAAAGCGATTTTTTAATAAATTTTTTCTTTCAAAAGGAAAACAAATTTGGGCCTGATCATGCGTTATTTGCTTGACAAAATATGAATACGAATGATAGGAATCTCAATACGTGTTCCCTCCTCCCATTGAAGATCTCTGACAGCCCCTTTCACAATAATATTTTTATGATTGGCTTAAGCTTTAGCTAAATTTCAGTACTGGTGAGGTCCCGTTGTGAATGGGACATTACTGACGCTGAAATAAATGCACTGATTTCAATATCATGATTGTGGCGTTAGACGCAGCCGAGTAAAAAATATTCTCCAGCCCATAGTAACCGAAACCATTCAATGACCAGCTTGACCCAGTGAAAAACACTTGGAGAAGTTCTGAAAATTAATTCAATGCCGGTTTTCATTTTAATCCCCCACCTATTTGGTGGTTTTTGATTATATGCTTGGTTAATTTCATGCTATCTTAATCAGTCACAAATAAAAACCATACGAAGTTTATTTTAACCAATAGAAACAGGATTTATTTAAACGGACTTTCCCAAATTTACCTCTAAAACGGTTATTGGTTTTTTGTGGCAAAAAGATTTGTTTTCATTGTTGATTATAATCTTTATGTTTTGGGAAACACAGGGACCTTTTGGCTCCATGAAGATTAGGATCCTTTAGTGCCTATATCAAGGAAAACCCTGAAAAAAAGTGGGCTTGGTCAATTTAGCTTCTGAAATGCATGCATGATGATGATGTAACTACTCAACAGAATTCAATAAGGTGGCTTTTGCTCAACAGGACTGATACCAAGACAAAGTTTTTCTTCAGTGTCGACATTGACTCGTAGCATATTTTCAACTGTGTATTTCCGTAATTTCAGGATAAAGAAGTCAGCGGCTTGTTTATGGCACGCTTCCGGTCTTACTTGGGAATCCTTTGGAGCCAAAACTAGTGATAATGTAGAGCAACTTATTAGTTCGGTAAGCTCTTTTTTTTTTTTTTTTTTTTTTTTTTTTTTTTTTTTTTTTTTTTTTTTTTTAGTTTCACCATATCCTATCTTGTACATTTATAAGTTATTAGATGAAAATCTGACGACAAGTATATAGAAATAGAAAATAATCTAATCACAGAACAATAAATCGTTAATTATGCGATAAATCGGTAAATCAAATAATAAGATGAATATCCACTACTGACCTGTGAGAAATGAATCGAAACATAATTCAAACATACAGACAAGAAAGGGATTTTGTTACGCAGATAAGTAGATAGCAAGAGGAGGGGAGGGGGGCATAAATAAGAAAATGAATGTGTATATTAATCAAGTCACAAGAGCTGGATTGGCTCTTTGCTCATTATTGCAGCAGAGGTTGAAATGTCCAAAAGATGTAGAACTTGCAAAATTGCTTTGAACAGATTCGCTTTAATCTGTATTTGTTTATTGTTTAAAGTTTTAGCCTGAATGGGACTGTACCTCATATTACAAGTTAATATTAATTCGGCTGATATGACTTAAGATCCCTTGGAATAAATTTTTTTTTCAAGCTTAAGCTGACTTAAGACTTACTTAAACTTACAACTTAGGCTTACAATCTGACGTTTTAAGCTCAACAAGCTCTATCGACAAAACTACCGTAGCTTCTGAATTTCCTTAGTCCTTTGTCCTTTTCCTTAGAAAAGTCTTTTCATCATCTAACTCCTTCATACTACCTTTTCAGCAGGAGGAAAGAATGCAAAATACTGGAGAACAATTAAGTAAAGAAAGGGACAAGATGGAAGGCCAAAGGCAGGAAGAGCAACGCCAACAAGTACGCCTTGAAGAGGAACGTACACTATTTGAAGAGGAGAGAAGGAAATTCGAACAGGAAAAAAGAAAATTGAAAGATGAAGCTCAAAGAAAATGTGCAGAAGAAAAGCATTTGCTTGAAAAAGAGAGGGCTCGAAAAGCAAAGGAGCTGGAAAAACAATTGGAGGAGGTTATTTTAATGTTTTGTTATGATAATAATTTTATCCAAGTATATCCAAAGAAGTCTAATTTTATTTTCACCAAAATTTTCATGGTACTGCCAATTTTTTTTTTGGTATAGTCACATTAAAAAGCGGAGCCAAAAAAACAACAAAAAAACAAAGAAAACAAAACAGTTATCAATCCTCCTGATTTTCGTTATACATTTTTACAAAACTAGGTATAAAACTCTTCGCTAGCCGCTGGTGGGCACAGCATACCGGCTGAAGTTTGTCAACAGGGACTGCAACCCTGCACTGGGGTCGTTTGGTTGTGGATTAAGTGGGGGGGGGCTTGTGGATTGGGCGGATCAAAGATTTTCGTCCAAAATCCATGCAGAGTTTCTCTCTTCTTTTTTCCCGAGTCTGTATTTTAAACTTTGTCAGCAGCTCTTCATACAACATTTCTGCCTGCTTCGAAACTATCATTAGAGCTCTTTTCTGAACTCTTTCAAGCCTGGCGCTTTGGTCAGCCGTCAGTCCAAAACGCCATACAGGAGCTGCATATTCCAAAAATTGGGCGAACAAAATATGTAAATATTAGGAAGAGGTGATCTGGAGGTGCACTATGTTTTGACATAAGCTTGAGCATCTGCAGCCCAGCATTACCCCTTTTTACTAGACTAGTTGTGTTTGCTTCCCATTTTAAATTACTGGTTATAATAACTCCAAACAGTTTAATCTTACTGACTTTGAGAGAATCAGAGATAGTTGGCAGTAAATTAGGTTCAGAAGAATTTAAAAAAGAAAAAGTTACAATAGAATATTTACAATTGTCATTTACTGTCATATTTGAAACGGAAGTTTTAGTCTTCACATTATCAATTAAAATTTGAGCTTTGCTACGTCCATTTGCCTTACATATTTCTCCAAGGGTAAGGTCATCAACATATTTCCAACGGACTTCACAATCATTTGCAATATTATTAATCATAACTAGAAAAAGAATAGGACCCAGGATGGTACCTTGAGGTAAACCACAAAAACTGGCTCAGGTTCAGAGAAAGACTTCTTATATTTAAAAATTTGGAACCTATTTATGAAAAAACTCTGAATAATTTTCATAACAGCAGGGTTCACTCTAAAATCAATTAAAAGCTTCGAAATTAAAATGTTATGATCAATCAGATCGAAACCCTTTTTAAAATCAATTGTTATTAAGTTTAGCCATTTACCAGGCTCATCAACATGCTTAAAAATAAAATGTTAAAGATTGACTAGATAATGGGATGTTGATGTATTTTTTCTGTTACCGTACTGATGAGGATCTAGGAGGGGTTCAACTTCAGCTTTTAGCCAATTTGCTACAAAGCTTTTGTACATTTTGCTGAACAAGGGGGTCAAAGTGATTGGTCTCACGCCGTCAAAATTAAGTTCAGCATCTTTTTTAGGCATTTGAGTAACATATCCCGTTTTCCATATCTGTTGGCAAACTGAAGAAGTTTAAATGCAATTAAAAATTTGCGTTAGTGGCTTAGTCAATTTGTCAGGAAATGCTTTTATAAGTTCAATCGGAACATCAATAGAAGTTACACTAGTTCGATTAAGTTTCTTCATTTTACTGAAAACTTGATCCTCAGAAATAGTAGGTAAGGGTATGTCGTCATGTGGTATTTTCTGATACTTTTGGGTAGTTTTATTTACATCAAGAGGCGGCAAAGATTGAATTATTCTGGCCAAATGACCATTTAACTAGTTAGTAACTTTTTCATCATTAGAATCCGAACAAAAATCAACACCACTAGGGGATTTTCCACAAATTTGTTTTATTTCCTTATACCATATGCTAGGCTCTGATTCAAAAAGGTTATCAATTTTTTTGTGGTAATACTCAGCTGCAGTTTTTCTTGTCATTTTACGTATTTTGTTAAGGAGTATATTAGGATTTCCTATTTTAAGAAAACCTAGAATGAATCATTATTAGCTTCCTAGAAAATAACGTTTCAGTCAACTCTTGAACTGGTCAACATTTTCTGCCTTCCTTTGGCTGAAGGTTGACAATTCCACACCTGTTGCTTTGGAAAACACCGAAACAAGATGCTCATTGAGTACTCCAAGCTTTTGACAGTATTCCTAAATAACTTTGGTTTTCATCACAATGAGAAAAGGATTTGAACCAAAATGTTTCCCAAAAGCTTCTGACGGATATCGATTTAACATTAATAAACAAAAATTGAGTATTATTTTTAAACCTTGCGTTATCACCTAAATTACAAACAAACAAGATAATCACCTGATTTGATGAGAGAATTACCGTGATCACCTAAGACAACTATATTTGTAAAAGCTAAAAAAAGCTTTTCCCATGCTGACCAAGGGCTCATATGGCGGGGGTACTGACACCCTGATTTACTTCCCTCAGACTAGACTCCAAGTCTACAAAATAAATTTTACAAAATTAAAATGCAGTTTCCAGCTTAACATACAATCAAAATAAAACCTGAATAATTGAAACTTAGAAGTTTAGAATGTACAATTCAGACCCTTTTTTTTTCTAAGACATAAGGAATATCAGCTTTACTCATTTATCTTAGAAGCATTCATGGATAAAAGAAAACTACAATTAGAATATCTTGCCAATTCATCCAGGTGTTCATTAGCCTTTTCAGGGAAAATAATTACACTAGATGGTGAAACTATAAACACGTCATCATCAATGACTGACGTAAGTAATCCCCAGGGATGTAAAATAAATGTTATTCACACAGGTCAGACACAGTACGCATTAAAATTTATGGAATAGTGCAGCAAAAGTTAGCCAGAAATGCACCAGAAACCATCAAGACTCACTCTAAGCATTGTCTCAGTAGGATAATATTCAAACCAGTACCAAAATATATCTTTAACCCCTAAGCAACTTACCCTTCTCAATCACATCTTAAGAAAAAATATTAAAAACCTCTAAAATCTAGGAAAATTAGGGTTTTAATTCACCATGTTCCAGCGCAGAGTTCATAAACATGCTAGACTGCGCAAATAGTAGAAGGGTGTTTCCTGAATCCGAACCACGCCTTCTCAAAAAATCCCTACAGGCTTAGGGGATTACAGAATCTTTTATTCATAATATTGTCATTTAATTTTGAGAATAAACGCAACATCGAAATTGGTCTCCAGTTTAAGGGTCTCTTTTTGTATTAACATGCTTTCACTTAGTATTCAATACATCAAATTGTATTTATATACTGTATATTGAATATTAGTAAATTAGTATTTACGGTATTATTACTCAAATACTAATTTCAATATTTACGTTATAAGACCATCACTCCCAGATTAATAATAAATCCTATTATTAGCTTAATTCCAACATATAAAGGAGATAATTGGAAAAAGAAATCATAATTCCTTCCCTTCTAAAGGAAAGTTCTCCTAAGAGAACATCTAAACATTTAAGAACTTAACGTAAGATCCCTTTTATAGGGTCTTAGTTATGAGCAAAGGTAGCATATGTTCCATGCTTTAATAGATCACAAACTTAAAGATCAAAACAGAGAATAACACACATGAAAAAAAAAATATTCACCTAATATCGCTGGTATTACTTGAATTTTATTCACCTATATTTGTGCATACATTACTTGAGACGTAAAAAATCGCCAATAATTTTTTGTTTGTTATCATTTTACCTTTCATATAAATAACAATATTATACGATTTTTTTTCTCTCTATATTCAATCTTGTGTGGGCCCCGTAACATCGTTCAAGGAACCTCAAATTAATTTTAATTTTCCAAGGACTACCTGAGTGATCCTAAAGATGCCTTCGGGTTCGATGGGGCCAGTTTGGATACCACTGATGTAAATACATGAAGTTCAGAATCCCTTAGCATCATACCTTAGGTATTAATGACACAACTTGGCGTAGGCATTGATGATTTATGATTGGTACTAGAGATATAACATGACGATAAGATAAAATTTTTCGCAAAATGGACTATCATATACCCTGATGGGCTAAATTTGTATTTCAAGTGTTCAAAACAAAAATGATATTAATATAAAATAAAAAAATCAAACTAAAAAAAACATAAAATTAAATGTGGTAGCATAAAACTAAAATGAAAACTATATATGGCAAAAAAAACTCATCTACCTATATAAGTGGTGGTGTCAATCAATAAGTGGTGGTAAAAATTATATAAGGCAAAAAAAACTCATCTACCTATATAAGTGGTGGTGTCAATCAATCACTCCGAATAGTAAGTAATCTAGAAAAAATCATTTGAGGGTTCTGACAAGTACCTGAAGTAATTCTTCACTGTACAACCAGGTTCAGTTGGTTTCAATGTATAAACAATATACCAAAATATTTCAGTGCCGGTGGTTTGAGTATAAATAAGGAAAACCACTCTACATTTTCTTCGAATTTAAACTAGTTTAAAAGAAATAAAAAAAAAAATCTTTTTCGAAACCACAACAACAGCAAAATTTAATTAAAAAAAACAGTACATGATGTTGGAAAGACAAGAAAAAACTATGTCACCATCTTGAGCATTGTTGTCAATTAGAGGGTCAGGAGGACTTTACCCCCTAGATTTTAGTTGCCAAGCCCTTTATTCTCAAAAATGTTTTTTTTGGTGGCATTTCCGTTGAACTTTCTTTTTTGCTGTGTTCACTGAAAAATTGGAAAAATGACAAACTTAGCTCAACCCCCTAGATATTGAAAACTAGTTTTTATTAACTGAAAATAATGGGCGACATTAAAAACTAAAGCGAACCAAAATTATTCCGTATTCGTAATGGGCTGTCCCCTCCTCAACGCACCACCTTTACGGTAAAGTTTTTTATTGTTTTAAAAAGTAGAGCTCTGAGAAAGAGGCAATCTTTAGCGTAAAGAGTGGGGCGTTTAGGAGGGGACTGCTCCTCTCATATACAGATTAATTTATGTTCGTTTAAAGTTTTAATGTCACTGCTTACTTTCAGATAAAAAAACTTGTTGTTGTAATTTTTTAATTTCTGAAGGTTTTTTAAATAATACGTTTTGATTTTGACCCACCGTAAATGAATAATTAAAACAAAAATTGAATATTAATTTTAATTATTTAGCTAAATGGCTTTTTCAAAGTTTTGATTGGACGATTTTGAGAAAAAAATTGCAGTAGAGGAGGCCTAGGTGCCCTCCAATTTTTTCAGATACTTAACCAGGCCACTGGCACTTTTAATTTTATTTACGAACGTTTTTATTAGTGATTTCGCTAGTAACTTACAAATTAACTTACGTGACGAACTTCTGTATTCGTATATTTTTATTACTTATATAAGGGGTTTCGTTCCCTCGTCAATACCTCGTTCTTTCCGCTAAAGTTTGAATTTTGTTCGAATCCCTTAAGAATGACCCCTGAATCACAAAGGCCGTTTAATTAGAATAAATAGCTCTTTTAGAAGTACTAAAAATACTTTAGTGTAAAGAGCGAGGTATTGAGGAGGGAACAAACCCCCTCATATACGTAATAATTTATGTTCGTTTTAAGTTTTAATATTGCTCCTTACTTTAATATAAAAACGTGTTTTTTTACTCAATTTCTCGTTTTTTTCAAATAACGCTGGAAAATCCAGTACCCCCTTCATAGAAATTATCCTCTCTCATAATAAATTCGTCCATGGAAAGATCCTCTCATTTATTATGAAATGATTCTTGTTCGTAATTCAATTATTATTAATTATGAATTCGTGGATTAATCAGATTGAGAATGAACTACTATCAAAAGGTATTCAGGAAGCTGCTATTATTGGCGTTGATGGGTTAACTTTGGCAAAGTCTAGGGAATTTCTTATCACAGAAGCTCAGTTTAAATTTTTAGCAACATTTGACATGGAAGAGTTCTTCAAAAAAGGTATTAAAGTGGGACTCTGGGAGTTTTCCCCCATCGCAGAATGTCTTGGTGAATTTCTGGCACTGAATAAAAAACATTGCCTTTATGTAGTGAAAACGGACCAATTGTATATTGTAGCTCTGTATGATAAGAAAAGATGCCGAACAGGTCCAGCAATTGTTGGGGAGTTCGCTGACCTTAGAAAAGGGAGTGCTTTTAATCAAAGTAAGTGGTTAAAAGACAAAACCAGAGGAGTTTCTCCAGCATATGAACTGTTTTGGTTTAGGAAATCTATGATGCCAACTTATAATGATATGCCGTATTATGACAGCCGTATTATAATAATACCAGAACAGGATGAGTCTGAACTAGCCAATACAGCTGAAGAAGACATAGTTGTACCTTCAATTATGGAGAAGGAAAAAATGGACGGTTTGTTTCAATTTGGTACATTTAATTATGATCTATTCAGTTGGAGAAAATCGAAAGTATATTAGTGGTGATTCAAAAATATCCTGGTTGTTTAAGTCTTTTGACTTTAACATAATGGAAAATCAAATTATTTAAGTAGCTAGGAAAAGAACTGCCAAGACAGTATTTTTGCATCAACCGTATTTATTTCATCTTTCTTCTCCAAAGCTAACCGGGTATTATAACATTATTGAGAGGTGTTTAATGACTTATTATGAAGAAACATGCAATGTCAGAAAACTATTGTAATTAACCAAAAGATATTTTACGTAAATGATCGCCACTATTCATCTATCTATAAAAGAGATATATCATGCTGGTATCGGGCAGGCTCCTGTTAAATTCAATAGACTGAACCCGATAAAGAGGTCGCCAAATTTCTAGCTCCGACTCAAACTTTATATATTCAACTAGCTGTTGGTGTGGCGCTTCGCACCACATGACCTTCGTCATATGCTGGCAGTCCCCGTCATATGCATGAAGTTGAAATCAATGATAAACTACATGGTAAAACTTAAGGAGTTTGGGTCAGTGCGATGCTGGATGTACGTGGAATGGCAAAACTGAAGATTGCCAAACGCAAATATACTAATCTGACTACATGATAAAATTACTTCTAATGAAGTTGACGATGTGATTTCCGCTGAAATACCTGATGAAAATGTCGATAAGGGCTTACATGGTATTGTGGTAAAAAATATGTTACATGGACCTTGCGGTGCACTGAATGAAAAATCACCATGCATGGCCAAATGAAGGTGCACAAAGCAATATACTAAACATTTAGTACCCAACACAATTACTGGCAATGATGGTTACCCACAAAATAGAAGAAGATCTACTGAAGATGGTGGTAAAACAGCAATAATAAAAAAGTGTAACAGTACCACCATCGAAGTAGATAACCAGAAGGTTGTTCCATTTTCCCCTTTATTATCAAAAACATTTAATGCAGACATAAACGTTGAATACTGTAACTCCGTGAAGGCAATCAAATACATATGTAAATACGTCGACAAAGGCAGTGAAATGGTAGTTCTTGGCTTGCAGTCCAAAACCAGTGATATCGTTACAATCGTAAAATATCAGGCCGGAAGATACATAAGCAGTAATGAAGTTGTTTGGCGAATTCTTTCATTTCCGATACATGAAAGAAGTCCAGCTGTTGTTGGCTTAGCGGTACATTTACAGAATGGTCAACGTGTTTATTTTTCGGAATCCAACGTGCAACAAAGAGCCCTGAATCCACCGGATACAACGTTAACTGCACTCTTTTTGTTATGCCAAAATGATTTTTTTGCAAAAAAAAACTGCTGTTTACTGAAAAGTGCCTTCGTATTACACGTGGAATGCTAAAAATACAGGGTAAGTCAGTCGACGGTCAACCTTCCATCTTCAAAGATACCACAATAGGAAGACTCAACACCGTTCACCCCAATCAACATGAATGCTTCTTTCTCCACCTGGTTATAGTGAATGTAACCGGTCCAACGTCCTTTGAGTATTTGAGAACTGTAAACGGTACTGTACATGAAACTTACCGTAGTGTATGCCAAGCTCTGAATTTATTGGAGAACGTCCAACACTGGAATAACTGCATCAATGACGCGTGTGAAACATCAACTCGAAGTCAAATTCGTGCATTGTTTGGAATCATACTAACAACTGGCTCTCCTTCAGCTCCTACAGAGTTATGGGAGAAATATAAATCGAAAATGGCCGAGGATATACTCCATCAAAAACGGTTAGAGATGTCAGATATGACTTTTGATTTTACATCAGAAATTTATGACTACACTTCAGTTATTATTGAAGATTTGTGCTTATGTATGGCAAACAAACCTCTTCGGGACTTGGGAATGCCTTCACCTAATCGTACCACTGCTGTTTCGACATGTATAGAATTATATCGTGAAAAAAGTTACAACACGAGTGATCTATTGTCGTATGCACAAAATAATATTTCAAAGTTAACGTCTGAGCAAAAAGATATTTATGATAGGATAATACATTGTGTCGATAACAACGTTGGAGAAATGCGTGGTAGCTGTATATAGCACGTAGCTGGCTCCAAATTAACCCAATTCTAATTTTATAGTCAATTAGAAATTTTTAAAATCTGGTTCGCTTAAATAAGGGTATTTCTGAAATATCAATCTGAATGGCCCTTAGGATATACCTTCTTCATCTCTAAATTAAAAGTAAACCGAAAGCGAAACTCGACCTAAATCGAAAGTAAACTTGCTCAGCGTATGGCGTTTAATCAATTCTATAAGTGTTATTGTAATACTTCGTCATATTTGTTTGCCTACAGCTCTTTTAACACGAGCCTCAAATAAAAAAAATTACACTATAATGCAAAGGGGAGGGAATAAATTGTCCTGCAGAAACAATTTTCAAAATTTCTGACTCTTCTCTGCACTTTCTGCTCTTCTGTAAATAAGTATACCACCTTAATGTGTACTCAGAGCTTTATTCTTAAGACCAATAAAAAGAACTACTTTTTTTGAACATTCAACTCTTTTTAGGAAAAAATAAATACTTGGTTACGAAAGGTAGAGCTCAGACACCCCTAAAATTAAAAATTTGGTCAAATTTGTTAAAAAGTAAAAAAAATGCAAATAAATAAATAATCCGTGTGGTTGTAAAATTAGGTTTTGTATACCCCCTCCCGCAACAAAACCCCATTGATTATAACATATCCCAAAAATAATGGATTATATTAGTGATAAAATGTGTAAGGAGAGATAGGATAAATATATTTTGGGTGTGTTGAGCCCAAAGTTGCCATTTCTTCTGGGATCCATGTCAAAATATGCAAAAAAGGGCATTTTTGGTGTCCTTTCAGAAAATTTACGGGTCCGCTTGACTCAAACTCAAAGTAAAACCTCCAATACTAGATACCTGTCTATGTGTTCTAAGGGTAAGTTAACTATTCCTTTCAAGTTTAAATTTAATTTTTTCAGGGTTGCCAGTTTTAAAAAAAAACAAATAAATGAGTATTATTTCTTTAAGCAAAGAAGAGAGAAGATATTTGTCATTAAAAATAATGAATTGTGTCCTGAAGACTACAGACTTTGGTTATTTTTTGAACAGCCCAAGTAAAAATTACACTGAATGTCCTTTAAAACAATCAAAAGGAAGCCATAATTAGACCCTAAATTTGTTTTGTGCAAGATCTCAAACAACTGCTAAATGTCCAATTGGTAAGCTTTTCAAATTCAGCAGAAAATAAACATAAAAATCATTAACAACTATAACATCAACTCAAAATAGTAAGCTTCAGCCAGGACAAGTCTATTTAAATCATATGCTATATTCTCATGCATTAAAATCAAGCAGTTGTGGGAAGTCATGGCTAATTGTAAAGCATTATTGTCCAGGTTCTAGGTCCGAGAGGTTCCAGGTTCGAACCTTGGCCTTAGCATTAATACAAAAGAAGAAAAAAAACTAAAAAAGGTAAAAACCACAAAAAAACTAAAAAGAAAATACTAAAAAACTAAAAAAGCTAAAAAACAAATAAAAAATAGAAAAAAAGGTAAAAAAACTAAAAACTAAAAACTAAAAAACTGGGACCCTTGGACACAAATGACAACCGGGGCCCCCCCCCCCCCCCGGTATATATATATTAGGTGTTCTATATATATATATATATATATATATATATATATATATATATATATATATATATATATATATATATATATATATGTATATATATAAATAAGTTGTCTGTCTGTTATGTCTGTTACACTTTGTCTGTTAATCGGCTTGCTTGAATAATCAAATATCTTTGAAAAGACCACAGTATGAAAAGAGACTAAATTTCTTAAAGAGTAAAAAACTGGTAACTTCAAAAATCTATCTATCTATCTATATCTATATATATATGTTATGTCTGTTTTACTTTGTCTGTTAATCGGCTTGCTTGAATAATCAAATATCTTTGAAAAGACAACAGTATGAAAAGAGATTGAATTTCTTAAAGAGTAAAAACTGGTAACTTCAAAAATCTATCTATCTATCTATCTATCTATATATATTATATATATATATAAGAAAATAAGTTGTCTGTCTGTTATGTCTGTTTCACTTGGTCTGTTAATCGGCTTGCTTGAATAATCAAATATCTTTGAAAAGACAACGGTATGAAAAGAGATTGAATTTCTTAAAGAGTAAAAAACTGGCAACTTTTTTTTATCTAGTATATATATATATATATATATATATATATATATATATATATATATATATAATATTCACAGGTGGGACACAGGGACACAATTACAATGGTGTGTAACTAATATGGCGCGTAACGACTTACGTTCGCGGACTATACAATTAAAATGGGTTACATAATCTACACTTTTCGTCATTGTCATCAATAATAGTAAAATTCTCATAGGATGACCAGCTACCCAATTATATAAACATAATGGACATATGTAAAACATTTTTAAATGTTGACTACCTCACTTCCAAAATAAAACTAGCTTTGGATCGATATAAGGAATTTTTTCTACGAGGAGGATTAATCGTGGGACGATAAAAAAACTTATTGGACGTATTTGTTGTTTGAATCTAGGTAGTATTCAAAAGCAATACCACAATATCATTTTATTTTGTTTCGATTAGTATGTCAACAAATTGACATATTTGTTATTGACGCAAGTTTTACGTAGTTCAAAACACATATATAAATCTATCTATATTCATAGGTGGTACACAGGGACACAACTTCAATGGCGCGTAACTAATATGGCGCGCAACGACTTATGGCGCGTAACTAATATGGTGCGTAACGACTTACGCGCGCGGGGGGGGGGGCTTTGGGGGGGGGGGCTTAGGTAGTATTCAAAAGCAATACCACAATATCATTTTATTTTGTTTCAATTAGTATGTCAACAAATTGAGTAAATACATGTGGCCCATGATGTAAGAGTGTCATACAACAGCTCAAAGATGGAGAACAATTTTTTGTTACAACTTCAAGGATTCTTTAGGAGAATATTTTCCTTTGAATTGATAACTCTTGAAAATCATCACTTAGAATCAAACATTTTTCCAAAGTCACTAAATTCCACAGGTTTTTCCGTTTCTCAAATCAAATCAATTCTAATCTTGATACTCTCGCTGCCGATTATAGACTAGCGATTTTGAGAAAAAAAGTTGCGTTGGAGAAGGACTAGGTACCCTCCGATTATTTCAGTTACTTAACAAGGCCACTAGCACTTTTAATTTTATTTACGAAGGTTTTTATTAGTGATAGCAGTAACTTACAAATTAACTTACGTGACAAACTTCTATATTCGTTTATATTTATTACTTACATAAGGGGGTTCGCCCCCTCGTCAATACCTTGTTCTTTACACTAAAGTTTGAATTTTGTTCGAATTCCTTAAGAATGACCCCTGAATCACAAAGGCCTTTTAATTAGAATAAATAGCTCTTTTGAAATTACTAAAAACACTTTAGTGTAAAGAGCGAGGTATTGAGGAGGGAACGAACCCCCTCATATACGTAATAATTTCTGTTCGTTTTAAGTTTTAATATTGCTCCTTACTTTAATGTTAAAACTTGTTTTCAAGTCAATTTCTCGTTTTTTTCAAATAACGATGGAATATCAAGTACCCCTTTCATAGAAATTATCCTCCCTCATAATAAATTCGTCCATAGTAAAATCCTCTCACGCAACCCCCTCTCCACAACCAGAACAAAATCCCCCTGAAAACGTCAGTATACTTCCCAATAATCAATATTATTTGTAAACAGTGGGCAAAGTTCATAAAATACAGCACTTCCCCTGGGATTTTAGGGGATTAAGTCGTCCTCAAAGACATAGTTATTATATTTTTTGACTATAATAAAAAAAAATACACCGGGATACAAATGACGACCGGGACACAGGGAATATAAATGACGACCGGGACACAGGGACACAACTACAACGGGGACACCGGGGGAAACAGGGGGATATAAATGACGACCGGGACAAAAAACTAAAAAGAAAAAAAACTAAAAACTAATAAAAAAACTAAAAAATCTAAAAATCTAAATAAGCTAAAAAAGAAAAAAAAGGAAAAAAATAAAGGAGAAAAACAAAACTAAAAAACGAATGTATATACAGACCGGGACACCGGGATACAAATGACGACCGGGACACAGGGAATATAAATGACGACCGGGACACAGGGACACAACTACAACGGGGACACCGGGGGAAACAGGGGGATGTAAATGACGACCGGGACACCGGGACAGGGAATGGTCGATTAGCAATCACCATCAACAAAGCTCAAGGGCAATCATTAGAATCATGAGGTATAGATCTGAATACAGATTGTTTTCCCATGGACCATTATATGTTGCATGTTCAAGAGTCGGTAAACCTGACAATCTATTTATATGCAAAGACAATGGGACAGCAAAGAATGTTGTATATTCGCAAGTTTTACGTAGTTAAAACCATATATATATATATATATATATATATATATATATATATATATATATATATATATATATATATATATATATATATATATATATATATATATATATATATATATATATATATATATATATATTATCTATATTCACAGGTGGGACATAGGGACACAACTACAATGGCGCGTAACTATTATGGCGCGTAACGACTTACGCGCGCGGGGGGGCTTGGGGGGGGCGCGAAGCGCCCCCACCAACTAGGTGTTGGGGTGGCGCGAAGCGCCACCCCAACAGCTAGTATATATATATATATTTATATATAAATATATATATACTAGCTGTTGGGGGGAACTTTGCTAGCATATTGTTGGGCCCCCGCGCGTAACTCGTTACGTGCCATATTAGTTACGTGCAATTGTAGTTGTGTCCCAGATTCCCACCTGTGAATATTGATAGATATAGATATATTTTTAACTACGTAAAACTTGCGAATATACAACATTCTTGGCTGTCCCATTGTCTGTGCGTATAAATAGATTGTCAGGTTTACCGACTCTTGAACATGCAACATATAATTGTCCATGGGAAAAACAATCTGTATTCAGATCTATACCTCATTATTCTAATGATTGCCCTTGAGTTTTGTTGATGGTGATTGCTAATCGAACATTCCCTTTGTCCCCATCGTCATTTATATATCCCCCTGTGCCCCCTGGCGTCCCCGTTGTTGTTTTTTCCCTGTCTCTCGGTCGTCATTTGTGTCCCGGTGTCCTAGTCTGTAATTTCTCTTTGAGTGTCGCGGTCGTCATTTATATTCCCTGTGTCCTGGTGTCCCGGTCGTCATTTTTGTCCCGGTCGTTATTTTTGTTCCGGTGTCCCGGTCTATAATTTCTCTTTGAGTGTTCTGGTCGTCATTTATATTCCCTGTGTCCCGCTCGTCATTTGTGTCCTGGTGCTTTGTTGATGGTGATTGCTAATCAAACATTCCTTGTGTCCCGGTCGCTTTCTCTTTGAGTGTCCCAGTCGTCATTTATATTCCCTATGTCCCGGTGTCCCGGTCGTCATTTGTGTCCTGATGTCCCGGTCTGTAATTTTGTCAGTCGACAAACATGACGTCAGTCGACACACAAACATCACGTCACTCGACAAACAGACACAGAGACAACTTATTTATATATATATATATATATATATATATATATATATATATATATATATATATATATATATATATATATATATATATATATATATATATATATATATATATATATATATATATATATATATATACTAGTTGGTGGGGCGCTTCGCGCCCCCTGAAGCCCCTCCCGTGCGCATTAGTCGTTACGCGCCATATTAGTTACGCGCCATATTAGGTACGCGCCATTGTAGTTGTGTCCCTGTGTCCCACCTGTGAATATAGATAGATTTATATATGTGTTTCAAACTACGTAAAAATTGCGAATATACAACATTCTTGGCTTTCCCATTGTCTGTGCATATACAAAGCCGTATGTACTAATAATGACGTCATATGCAAACGCTCTTTTTACAAACAAACAAACATGCATACACACAACTCGTTTTTATATAGATAGATAGATAGATAGATACAATACAAATTAACTGCGTAAAACTTGCGAATATACAACATTCTTCGCTGTCCAATTGTCGCTGCATATAAATAGATTGTCAGGTTTACCGACCCTCGAACATGCAACGTACAATTGTCCATGGGAAAAACAATCAGTATTAAGATCTATACCACATTTTTATAATGATTGACCTTGAGCTTTGTTAATAGTGATTGCAATTGCTAATCGAATTGGGAATTGCAATCTTTTAAATTGAAAAGGCAGATCCGTTGGAATCATGGGAATGCGAGGAATAAGAACGGCCTCACCCTCAAAAGGCCCTGTCAAGATTGTGGCCTCTATTAGGTTTTCCATTGTTTTTTTTTACGGCAAGTCGCGTGCCATTGCAAAGCTTTGGTGGGTTGATATTTCTTAAAAGTATTATTGGTACGCCTATTTTTAGTTGTAGCACGTGTCGTGGAAACCCTGACAGATCTATGGAATTTAAAAATTCAGATGGATAATTAACCGCTTCATTTGGTTCCAAAACTGTGTCGACTGACTTGTAAGGGACTGCCTGGTCTCGAATCTTGGTCAAAACAATATTGTTGATTTCGTGGACGTCTATATTTTTGGGTGCGAGAATCGCTCTTTCACTTAGCCATTTATTATTTTTATTATTTGTCAGAATATTCGGAAATACTTTTTCAATCAATTCATTTTTGGACGTCACTAAATAACAGAAATCAGCAGGTAGTTGTATACCTCCTGAAATTGAGTCTACTGGGAGCTTACCGTTTCCAATTGCCAGCAATTGATCTGAAAATGTTTGACCAGAGTCATCGTTGTGCAATCGGACACGCATATTTGTAGTTAATTTTAATATTTTTACGTGTGCCCATAAATTAGAATTTTTCTGGCAAGCATTCATTTCGTCTGCAGGAGTTGATCTAGGTATTATAGGTAATGTTTGCCTGAAATCTCCCGCAAGCAATATTAATGTGCTGCCAAAGGGTTTCGACTTCCCTCTCAAATCTTTCAAGCATTGATCCAGAGCCTCGAGCGATTTTTTGTGTGCCATTGTGCACTCATCCCAAATAATAAGTTTGCATTGCTGCAATACTTTACCCATCCCAGATGATTTGGAAATATTGCACGTGGAAGTTTCTGTAGAATGCAAATTCAGAGGCAATTTCAAAGCGGAATGATCAGTTCTTCCACCAGACAGCAATTTTGCGGCTATTTTGGACGACGCAATTGCCAACGCTATATCATTTTTTGATCGAATTGATGCCAGAATCAGTTTTATCACAAATGTTTTACCAGTACCTCCTGGCGCATCCAAAAAGAAAATTTCTCCAACGTTGTTATCGACACAATGCATTATCGTATCATAAATGTCTTTTTGTTCCGACGTTAATTTGGAAATGTTATTTTTTACATACGACAATAGATCACTCGTACTGTAACTTTGTTCACGATCCAATTCTACACATGTCGAAACAGCAGCGATACGGTTAGGTGAAGGCATTCCCAAATCCTGAAGAGGTTTGTTTGCCATACGTACGCAAAAATCTTCTATAATAACTAAAGTGTAGTTATAAATTTCTGACGTAAAATCAAAAGTCATATCTGACGTCTCTAACTGTTTTCGATGGAGTATATCTATGGACATTTTTGACTTATATTTTTCCCATAACTCTGTAGGAGCTTATGGAGAACAAGTTGTTAAAATGATGCCAAACAATGCACGAATTTGACTTGGGGTTGACGTTTCGCACATGTCATTGATGCAGTTTTCCCAGTGTTGGTCATTCTCCAATAAATTCAGAGCTTGGCATGCACTACGGTAAGTCTCATGTATAGCACCGTTTACAGTTCTCAAATACTCAAAGGATGTCAGACCGGGTACATTCACCAAAAGCAGGCGTAGAAAGAAGCATTCATGTTGATTGGGGTGAACGGTGTAGAGTCTTTCTATCGTGGTATCTTTGAAGATGGTAGGTTGGCCGTCGACTGACTTACCCTGTTTTCGACGTTCAAATACTTTATTTTTAATATTCCACGTTTAATACGAAGGCACTTCAGTATACAGCAGTTTTTTTGCAAAAGAATCATTTTTGCAAAGCGAGAAAAAGCTGTTAATGTTGTATCCGGTGGATTCAGGGCTCTTTGTTGCACGTTGGTTTCCGAGAAATAAACACGTTGACCATTCTGTAAATATACCGCTAAGAAAACAACAGCTGGACTACGTTCATGTATCAGAAATGAAAGAATTCGCCAAACAGCTTCATTACTGCTTATGTATCTTCCAGCCTTATATTGTACGATTTCGTCGAAATCTTTGATTTTGGGCTGCAAGCCAAAAACTGCCATGTCACTGCCTTTGTTGACGTATTTACATATGTATTTGATTGCCTTTACGGAGTTACAGCATTCAACGTTTATGTGTGCATTAAATGTTTTTGATAATAATGGGGAATATGGAACAACCCACTGGTTATCTACTTCGATGGTGGTACCGTTACGCTTCTTTATTATTGCTGTTTTACCGCCATCTTCAGTAGATCTTCTTCTATATTTTGGGTAACCATCATTGCCAGTAATTGTGTTTGATACTAAAAGTCGAGGATATTGCTTTGTGCACCTTCCTTTGGCCATGCATGGTGAATTTTCGTTCAGTGCACCGCAAGGTCCATGTATCATATTTTTTACAATAATATCATGTAACCCCTTATTGACATTTTTATCAGGGATTTCAGCGGAAATCACATCATCAATTTCGTTTTAAGTAATTTTTTTATGTAGCCAGATTAGTATATGTGCGTGTGGCAAACCTCATTTTTGCCATTCCACTGAGTACATCCAGCATCGCATTGACCCAAATACTTCAAGTTTTACTATGTAGTTTATCAGTGATTTCAACTTTTGCCGGAAGACACGGGCCGTAATGTCATGCCTATGAACCACCGATTGGCCTTGAAGTAAAAGCTGCAGTATCTCGCTTTCTTTTCTTACTTTTTCTATCAGCAGCAAGCCTGATTTTTTGCTGTTTTTGTGATTCCTCGGCACGCCTTCTTTTTTCACTTTCTCTTTTAGCAGCAAGTCTGCTTTCGAGTTGCTCTGGTAGTTCCTCGGCACGCTTTCTGTTCTCTCTTTCTCTATCAGCCTCAAGCCTATTTCCTTGCTGTTCTTTTGAATCCTCGGCACGCCTTCTTTGTTCACTTTCTCTTTTAGCAGCAAGTCTGCTTTCGCGTTGCTCAGGTAGTTCCTCGGCACGCTTTCTGTTCTTTCTTTCTCTATTAGCCTCAAGCCTGTTTCCTTGCTGTTCTTTTGATTCCTCGGCACGCTTTCTTTTCTGACTTTCTCTATCAGCAGCAAGTTTTTTAGCATAGACTCTTTGAGCATCTTCATCGGCTTTTGCCATTGTAAGTTCATCAGTCATTTTAAACTTAAACATTAATAGATTTCTACGTGAACATATATGTCTTAAATATCTTTAACGATGTCACCGTCATAGCAAAAATGACGACAACTAACTTCATGACATCAGTCGACACAGAAACATGACGTCACCTGACAGACACACTTAATTATGATCCACATACAGACAACTTATTTATATATATATAGATATCATTTTCAGAAACACTTCCAATCCAAATTTTTCCGATAGCCATTTTGTTCAGCGTAGTTGAAAGATATGGAAATTATATGTTTAAGGATGACCCCCCCCTAGCCCTCAGTGCATGTGTTGTAAGTCATGCCCTGGGGGCATATATAGTTTTTTATAGAAAAGATAGTCGTATAAACTTCAGAAAGGGCTCATTGGATTATAAATCAGAAGTTCTAGTGCCCTTTGTAAGAGTCAAAGTCATCAAAGGGCAGCTACCGTCCCTCCAACGTCGTATTTACTTAATAGAAATTTGAGACAGTATTTTATTAAAAATTTTGTCCAAAGATCGCATAACAAGGTTTTGGGGTTGATACGAACAATCAAAGCCTGGGGGCAAAGGTTGTAAGCTGTGCCCCGGGGGTATTTAAAGTTTTTAGGAAAGGGATATTTGTATAGACTTTAGAGGTAGCTCATTTGGTTGAAAATCGGAAGTTTTGCCTTTTAAGAGTCAATAGGGATGGAGGGCAACTAGCCCTCCCAACTACACCTCTTTTCACCAAATGCATCTGATTGAAATCGTGAGCTAGCCATTTTGTTCGAAATAGTAAAAAAAAATAGAAAAAATAACAACACCTCCAATTGTGATACAAGTCCCTTGAGCCCTGGGGCAAGGACTGCCAGGTATACCCTGGGGGCATGTAAGGCTCTTATAGAACGTGTGGTTATATAAACTTCAGAGGGGGGTTGTTTGATTTAAAATTAGAAGTTATAGTGCCCTTTTGAAGAGCCAAAAGTGATTTGAGAGCAACCAGCCCTCCCCCCTACGTCCATCATATCCCAAAGCAAACCTCCAAACTCAGTTTCGAAATATCAATTTTTTCAGCTTTGCTGAAATGTTCTCTAATTATACGTTTGGGGATGTCTCCCTCCCCCCCCTGGAGACCTCAGGGCAAGGGCTGTAGGTCAGGCAACTGGTTCATTGTTTACATATAGTATATATTATTGAAAAAAGGTAGGTATTAAGCTGTGTCTTTCAGAGTATGTAAAGGGGAGCGTTGAATTATATCAGAAAGTGTTATGTGTATAAGGGTTGTCAAAAGGGGGTAACCCAGGAATGACCCGGTATTTGTTACCTTTGGACTTTCAGGAAATGATAAGAGAGATTATCAGTTGACCGAAAGGGCAATATTTGCAGGCCACCACTACTACAGCTACCTCTGCTTCTACTGATACCGCATCTACTACTACCACTGCTATAACTAAAACTACTACTTCTATAGCAAGTACTACTGAGGTTGTAGATATTGAAATATACATCAGAAGAACCGTTGAAGGGAAAGTTTAACTAAATAAAAAAAATAATATGTGTATACCGATTGCTGATACAGGCGTATCAGTAACTTTATCGGAACTGCTTATTGTATCAAGAGGAAACTTTGGGGGTATCATGAGTTGAATGTTCAGTTGAACAAAAGGCAAAATGCACCTGCTACTACTACTTATAATAATACATTATACTACTACTACTGTTCCTACTACTACCACTACTACTTTGATACTAGTACAAATAATGCTACAATTATGAAGGTGAAAATGGGGAGGAAAAACGCTCCTGGACTTAAGAGTATGCTGATGATTTAAACATGTTAGATTAAAGTGTGAGCAAAATGAATGAATTTTTAGAGGTTTTGCGAGTACAGGGTGATAAAATAGGCTTGAAAATCAATGTGAAGAAGACTAAGTCACTAAGGCTAGGAATAAGTGAAGATGAAAAGGTGACGTTGGGTAACTGAAAGATTGATCAGGTTGGCAGCTTCACTTACCTTGGCAGTATTATTAGTAAGGACGGTGGAAGCAGTGAAGATGTTAGAAGTAGAATAGCTAAGGCTCAGGGTATATTTTCACAGTTAAAAATGTTTGGAAGAATATAAAGATAAGTCTACAAAACAAAATTAGAATATTGGACGCTACAGTGATGACATTGGTCAAATATGGCTCTGAAGCATGGACGCTCGGAAAAGCAGATGAAAATTTACTAGCTGTTTTCCAGAAAAATTGCTTACGGATTGTTCTGGGTACCCGGCTGACTGACCACATTTCAAACAGTAGGTTGTAGGAAAAATGTGATTCAATCCCACTTTCTAGGGTTATAATGAAAGAAAGGTTGATATGGCTAGGCCACATTCTGCGGATGATGGATGACAGATTACCGAAGATTGTCCTTTTTGGCCAACCGTCTGGGGCTATACAGAAAGCAGGTCGTCCTTGTCTGGGTTGGGAGGATATCATAAATAAAGATTTAAAAGAAATGGAAACTTCCTGGGAGGGTGTGAAGAGAGAAGCCTTGAATAGATTAGGTTGGAGGAGGAGCGTGCGTAGCAGTGTTGGCCCTAGGCGGCTTGGTGCTACAGTGAGTTATAACTATTAGCAGTAGTAGCATGAAGGTGAAAATTTAATAGAATATTGAGGGGGACTTTGAACTAAATTAAGACACACTTCCTGCATGCAGATTGTCAAAAGGCAGTATGTCAAGCATGGAATTGGGTATTAAGTTGGAGCTTTCAGAGAATACTTAAAGGGGAAGATCAATTGACAAAAAGGTAATATATACATGTCACTACTAACACTACAACCAATACTACTTTTACTAACCCTACTACTGCTACTAAACTACAATTAAAAATGCTGCAACTAACTTGGAAATGATGTAAAAGGGGTTTCAAAAGCACGCATCAACCATGTTTTGGGAGCGGCTTACCTGTTATCAAGGTGAAACTTCCAGGGCATCAAGAAAGAGATGTTCAACTGACCAAAAGGCAAGATATACATGCTGCTACCGCTATTAATGCTGCTGCTACTACTGTTACCACTACTACTAATACAACAGCAACTACTTCTCCCTTTACCACCGCAACTACTGTGATACTAATACTATTAAGGCAAAGTCTATGAAGGTAAACTTCGAGAGAATATTGATGGCAATTTCGAGCTCACAAAAGGCACTATGTGGATATAGATTGTCAAAAGAGCGGATCTTAAGAATTGATCTGTGTAGTAAGTTGGAATTCTCAGAAAATTCTTAAAGGGGAAGAACAATTGACCAAAAGGCAATGAGATTTCTTAAGGGGGAAGAGCAACTGACCAACAGGCAATATGTGCACACTGCTACTACTCCTGATAGATTTACTAGTTCTACTACTACTATTACTATTGTTCCAACTAATTCTTCTGTTTAGATTATTTGTAAGGCTAAGAGCATTAAGATGAAAATTTTACGAAGTACATGTATGTGAATATAGAGGTTATCAAAGGGACATATCGACGATGTCACAGCAATGGCTAAAAGTTTAGTAAAATACTATTGATGTGACTTCTGTTACAACTAGAGCTAAGGGTAGGCAGGTGAAATTTTCAGAGAAGTTATAGGCGGAAGGTAAACTGAGTCACAGCATGCAATTCGTATATAGGGAATCTAGAAGAGCATATCAGCAATATCTTAGAAAAAATTTTGTGTGTGTAATTAATTTTAAAAGGCGTATTGTGGGGGATGTTGAACAAACCAACAGACAATATCTGAATCATAATACTACTGCTTCGACTCCTACAACTACTATGACTGCTATTAGTATTGTTACCGCTTCTACTACTGCTGGTACTAAGGCTGATACCTCTACCATAAATTCTACTGCTACTGCTATAACTACTGGTGCTGGTACTACTGCTAATAAGGCTAAGGGTACTGAGGTGAGAATTTTGGGCAATATTGAAACTGTAATGAAAAATACCAAAATACATTACGCCCGCATAGGTTGTCAAGACGACGCATAAGCCATGCTTCAGGATCGGTTAATGGTATTAAGTTGAAACTTTCATCGAGTGTTGAAGGGGGCTATTTGCATAATGGTACTAATGCTGCAATTACTACTACAACTATTGCTAATACACAAGCTAAGGATATTAAGGTGCAACTTTCAAGGAATATTTAGGCGGATTTACAAGTTACTAAACTAAATAAAAACGAACTATGATCATGTAGATCGTCAAAAGGGTGACAAACAAATATCACAATAACGGCACAAGTTAGACCTCTCAGGGTAAGTTGTGGCAGACCTTGAACTAGCCAGAAGACACTAGCCTATGTATATACTTTTAATAATGCTTGTATGGTTACTGTAACTAATAACAGTAAGGGCACTAAGTTAAAAGTTTTAGGGAACGTTTATATTAAACTATTGTTTAAAACAGAAATTAATTAAAAATACTTTTTTCACGAAACAAGTTTTTCAAAAAAAAATAAAGAACTGAATTAGACCAAAAATAAGCCAAAATAAAATCAAATTATCTATCAAGCGTAGAACTTCCACAAGTCAGCCTCAATAAACAAATAAAACCAAAAACAAAAAGAAATTGTAATAAATAACCAAGTCAGACCCAAAACAAGCCAAAAGTAACATTAGTAAGGCTCACAACCCTTATGCCTTCTCAAGGCCAAACATAATTTGCACTTTACAAAAAAAAATACAAATCAATTATTCACTTATTTAAGTTATAAAACTGAAAACCTTAAAAAAAAAGAAATTTCAGTTTTATTTTCTTTCCCTGCATACAGGGTATGGCAGCCATCGGTACTTTCTAAAAGAAATATGTGTTCCTCAAGTTTTACGTTGTGGTTCAGTGGGGTGTTGTGGTGTGGAAGTAATAAGGCGAGAGAAATGTATCTCCCATTTTCTTCCATATATACTATTGACTTCCGTTTTTGGCGTAAGGATTTTGGCAAGTACTGACCCTACTATATCCCTGTACAAACAGGGGGACTTTTATATGATCTGCATTACTTTGCTGGTTCTTTTAACCAAACTAATAGCTGACATCTCGGTGTTAGATATCTCTAAATTTCTTGCGACCTGAAAACAAGAAGTTGTTGCCTCGACTTTATATCCCAAGAGACCCCACCCACATACCGAAGAGCATAACTTTGTCTCACCGTCAAACTCTATCTTGAATAAATCAGTCTTGATAAAACACGTTTTGAGAAAAAAACAGGAAAAACTTTGAAAAAGAGACCCAACCTACATGCCGAAGAGCCAATGGTTTGTCTTTCCGTCAAACTCTGTCTTGAATAAATCAGTGTTAATAATACAGGTCTTGAGAAAGAACAGGAAATACATTTTAAAAAGAATTTGCTCATTAAGATTAACGTTGTTTTCAAGCTTCTAATCGGTTGGAACAACAGAAATTGTAAATGTTGATATACTTTCCATAAATTTGGGTTAAGTTTGATTATTTTAATAAACCTATGTTAAAAGTGGAAAAATAGACTATAACGTAGTACTTATAATTTAGACATATTGCGTAGTTGCCCTCATACAAGGGCAGTGGGTAATAAATGCACCATCCCTAGTAGATATAGAACACTTATGATCTATTAAATTGTACAATGTTAAAAATTGATGTTGCTCAGGCTAAACCTTATTTCTTAATATTTATCTCCCCCCCTCCCTCTAGAAAAAAAATTCTACAAATGTAGTTCAATGGAATTTTGATAGTAACAAAGCAGGAATTACCTCCTCTAGCTGTTTTTCTAATTCCTCCACTTTTTCAGCCCTCTCTTTTTCTAGCAGTTTTACACTTAATCAATTCTTTAGCATTGATTAAGCACCATTTCTCCTCTAGTAGTTTCCTTTCCTGTTCATATTTTCTTTCAGCCTCTCTTTTTAATTCCAAATTTTCTTGTTCGAATTTACGTATTTCCTCTTTAAATACTTCAAGTTCTTTTTCAAGACGTAATTGTTCTCCACGAATGTGTTCTATTTCCACTTCCGGCGTTTCATTTCTTTTCCTTTCCTCATGCAGTTGCTTTTCAATATCTTGCTTTCTTTTATCCATCTTAAAAACATAATGTGATTGAGTGAAGTTCAACTGACAGCAAGACCAACGAAGTAGAAAAAGAAAGAGAAAAAAAAAGATTGCTTTTTCTATCGATATTAACTCATGTATAGTTCGAAGTATTGAAGACAAGCATAAAATTACGTAATAATAAAAAATATAAAAATGGTATATCAGACAGTGTGACAAATATCTAAGAGTAAAAAATTGACCCCGGAATAGTAGCAAAACTCTAAAAAAGGGAAATTTTATAGAAACATATGTACCGAAAGACTAAACTTTTTATGACTATTCAAAAATATATATATATATATATATAAATATATATATACATATATATATATATATATATATATATATATATATATATATATATTTATATATATATATATATATATATATATATATATATATATATATATATATATATATATATATATATATATATATATATATATGTATATATATATTTTATATATATATATATATATATATATATATATATATATATATATATATATATATATATATATATATATATATATATATATATATATATACAGATTTAGATATCTAAGATTTATAAATACTCATTTATAAATATGATTATTAACTTATAATTTATAAATATATTGCTACAAATATTAAAAAATATGTAAACCCAAAAAATTTACTTCCTACTTTCAAAACCTCAATTTCAAAAATATGACCTTTACTCGCCACCCTTTAAAAATACATGCTTAACACCAAGACAAACAGACATGAATGTTTTTTTTCCCAGTAAAAAAAAAGTGTATGTGCATTATCAACACGCATTTAATTAAAACAGCAAAATTTTTAATTCGACTCCTTCGAAAGGCAATTGGTAAATATAGCACATGCGATTTACAACTGGCTATAATTGTTTTGTTCAAAAATGACATCTGAAAAACACAAATGAAACTTGAATTAAATGCCCCGGTCTGTAATTTCTCTTTGAGTGTTCTGGTCGTCATTTATATTCCCTGTGTCCCGCTCGTCATTTGTGTCCTGGTGCTTTGTTGATGGTGATTGCTAATCGAACATTTCTTGTGTCCTGGTCGCCTTCTCTTTGAGTGTCCCGGTCGTCATTTATATTCCCTATGTCCCGGTGTCCCGGTTGTCATTTGTGTCCTGATGTCCCGGTCTGTAATTTTGTCAGTCGACAATCATGACGTCAGTCGACACACAGACACAGAGACAACTTATTATATATATATATATATATATATATATATATATATATATATATATATATATATATATATATATATATATATATATATATATATATATATATATATATATATATATATATATATATATATATATATATATATATATATATATATATATATATATATATATATATATATATATATATATATATATATATATATATATATATATATATATATATATATATATGTATATATGTATATATATCATTTCCAGAAACACTTCCAATCCAAGTTTTTCCGATAGCCATTTTGTTCAGCGTAGTTGAAAGATATAGAAATTATATGTTTAAGGATGACCCCCCCCCTAGCCCTCAGTGCAAGTGTTGTAAGTTATGCCCTGGGGGCATATATAGTTTTTTATAGAAAAGATAGTCGTATAAACTTCGGAAAGGGCTCATTGGATTATAAATCAGAAGTTCTAGTTCCCTTTGTAAGAGTCAAAGTCATCAGAGGGTAGCTACCGTCCCTCCAACGTCGTATTTACTTAATAGAAATTTGAGACAGTATTTTATTCAAAATTTTTTCCAAAGATCACTTAACAAGGCTTTGGGGTTGATACGAACAATCAAAGCCTGGGGGCAAAGGTTGTAAGCTGTGCCCCGGGGGTATTTAAAGTTTTTAGGAAAGAGATATTTGTATAGACTTTAGAGGTAGCTCATTTGGTTGAAAATCGGAAGTTCTAGTTCCCTTTTAAGAGTCAATAGGGATGGAGGGCAACTAGCCCTCCCAACTACACCTCCTTTCACCAAATGCATCTGATTGAAATCGTGAGATAGCCATTTTGTTCGAAATAGTAAAAAAAATAGAAAAAATAACAACACCTCCAATTGTGATACAAGTCCCTTGAGCCCTGGGGCAAGGACTGTCAGGTATACCCTGGGGGCATGTAAGGCTTTTATAGAATGTGTGGTTATATAAACTTCAGAGGAGGGTTGTTTGATTTAAAATTGGAAGTTATAGTGCCCTTTTGAAGAGCCAAAAGTAATTTGAGAGCAACCAGCCCTCCCCCCTACATCCATCATATCCTAAAGCAAATCTCCAAACTAAGTTTCGAAATATCAATTTTTTCAGCTTTGCTGAAATGTTCTCTAATTATACATTTGGGGATGTCACCCTCCCCCCCCTGGAGACCTCAGGGCAAGGGATGTAGGTCAGGCAACTGGTTCATTGTTTACATATAGTATATGTTATTGAAAAAAGGTAGGCATTAAGCTTTGTCTTTCAGAGTATGTAAAGGGGAGTGTTGAATTATGTCAAAAAGTGTTATGTGTATAAGGGTTGTCAAAAGGGGGTAACCCGGAATGATTGAGTATTTATTACCTTGAGTATTTATTACCTTTGGACTTTCAGGAAATGATAAGAGAGATTATCAGTTGACCGAAACGGCAATATTTTCAGGCTACCACTACTACAGCTACCTCTGCTTCTACTGATACCGCATCTACTACTACCACTGCTATAACTAAGACTACTACTTCCATAGCAAGTACTACTGAGGTTGCAGATATTGAAATATACATCAGAACAACCGTTGAAGGGAAAGTTTAACTAAATAAAAAAATAAATAAAATGTGCATACCGATTGCTGATACAGGCGTATCAGTAACAATATTGGAACTGCTTATCGTATCAAGAGGAAACTTTGGGGGTATCATGAGTTGGATGTTCAGTTGAACAAAAGGCAAAATGTACCTGCTACTACTACTAATAATAATACATTATTACTACTACTACTACTGTTCCTACTACTACCATTACTACTTTGATACTAGTGCAAATAATGCTACAATTATGAAGGTGAAAATGGGGAGGAAAAACGCTCCTGGACTTAAGAGTATGCTGATGATTTAAGCATGTTAGATGAAAGTGTGAGCAAAATGAATGAATTCTTAGAGGTTTTGCGAGTTCAGGGTGATAAAATAGGCTTGAAAATCAATGTGAAGAAGACTAATTCACTAAGGCTAGGAATAAGTGAAGATGAAAAGGTGACGTTGGGTAACTGAAAGATTGATCAGGTTGGCAGCTTCACTTACCTTGGTAGTATTATTAGTAAGGACGGTGGAAGCAGTGAAGATGTTAGAAGTAGAATAGCTAAGGCTCAGGGTGTATTTTCACAGTTAAGAAAGTTTGGAAGAATATAAAGATAAGTCTGAAAAAAAATTAGAATATTGGAAGCTAAAGTGATGACATTGGTCAAATATGGCTCTGAAGCATGGGCGCTCCAAAAAGCAGATGAAAATTTACTAGCTGTTTTCCAGAAAAATTGCCTACGGATTGTTCTGGGTACCCGGCTGACTCACCACATTTCAAACAGTAGGTTGTACGAAAAATGTGGTTCAATCCCACTTTCTAGGGCTATAATGAAAGAAAGGTTGATATGGCTAGGCCACATTCTAAGGATGATTGATGACAGATTACCGAAGATTGTCCTTTCTGGCCAACCGTTTGGGGCTATACAGAAAGCAGGTCGTCCTTGTCTGGGTTGGGAGGATATCATAAATGAAGATTGAAAGGAAATGAAAACTTCCTAGGAGGGTGTGAAGAGGGAAGCCTTGAATAGATTAAGTTGGAGGAGGAGCGTGAGTAGCTGTGTTGGCCTTAGGCGGATTTGTGCTACAGTGAGTTATAACTAGTAGTAGTAGTAGTATGAAGGTGAAAATTTAATAGAATATTGAGGGGGAATTTGAACTAAATTAAAACACACTTCATGCATGCAGATTGTCCTAAGGCAGTATGTCAAGCATGGAATTGGGTATTAAGTTGGAGCTTTCAGAGAATACTTAAAGGGGAAGATCAATTGACATAAAGGTAATATATACATGTCACTACTAACACTACAACCAATACTACTTTTACTAACCCTACTACTGCTACTAAACTAAAATTTCAATTGCTGCAACTAAGATGGAAATGATGTAAAAGGGGTTTCATAAGCACGCATCAACCATGTTTTGGGAGCGGCTTACCTGTTATCAAGGTGAAACTTCCAGGGCATCATGAAAGAGATGCTCAACTGACCAAAAGGCAAGATATACATGCTGCTACCGCTATTAATGCTGTTGCTACCACTGTTACCACTACTACTAATACAACAGCAACTACTTCTCCCTTTACCAACGCAACTACTGTGATACTAATACTATTAAGGCTAAGTCTATGAAGGTAAACTTCGAGAGAATATTGATGGCAATTTCGAGCTCACAAAAGGCACTATGTGGATATAGATTTTCAAAAGAGTGGATCTTAAGAATTGATCTGTGTAGTAAGTTGGAATTCTCAGAAAATTCTTAAAGGGGAAGAAAAATTGACCAAAAGGCAGTGAGATTTCTTAAGGGGGAAGAGCAACTGACCAACAGGCAATATGTGCACACTGCTACTACTCCTGATAGATTTACTAGTTCTACTACTACTATTACTATTGTTCCAACTAATTCTTCTGTTGAGATTACTTGTAAGACTAAGAGCATTAAGATGAAAATTTTACGAAGTACATGTATGTGAATATAGAGGTTATCAAAGGGACATATCGACGATGTCACAGCAATGGCTAAAAGTTTAAAGTTTAGTAAAATACTATTGATGTGACTTCTGTTACAACTAGACCTAAGGGTAGGCAGGTGAAATTTTCAGAGAAGTTATAGGCGGAAGGTAAACTGAGTCACAGCATGCCATTCGTATATAGGGAATCTAGAAGAGCATATCAGCAATATCTTAGAAAAAAATTTGTGTGTGAAATTAATTTTAAAAGGCGTATTGTTGGGGATGTTGAACAAACCAACAGACAATATCTGAATCATAATACTACTGCTTTGACTCCTACAACTACTATGACTGCTATTATTATTGTTACCGTTTCTACTACTACTGGTACTAAGGCTGATACCTCTACCATAAATTCTACTGCTACTGCTATAACTACTGGTGCTGGTACTACTGCTACTAAAGCTAAGGGTGCTGATGTGAGAATTTTGGGCAATATTTAAATTGTATTGAAAAATACCAAAATACATTACGCCCGCATAGGTTGTCAAGACGACGCATAAGCCATGCTTCAGGATCGGTTAATGGTATTAAGTTGAAACTTTCATAGAGTGTTGAAGGGGGCTATTTGCATAATGGTACTAATGCTGCAATTACTACTACAACTATTGCTAATACACAAGCTAAGGATATTAAGGCGCAGCTTTCAAGGAATATTTAGGCGGATATACAAGTTACTAAACTAAATAAAAACGAACTATGATCATGTAGATCGTCAAAAGGGTGACAAAAAAATATCACAATAACGGCACAAGTTAGACCTCTCAGGGTAAGTTGTGGCAGATCTTGAACTAGCCTGAAGACACTAGCCTATGTGTATACTTTTAATAATGCTTGCACGGTTACTGTAACTAATAACAGTAAGGGCACTAAGTTAAAAGTTTTAGGGAACGTTTAGATTAAACTATTGTTTAAAACAGAAATTAATTAAAATACTTTTTCACGAAACAAGTTTTTCAACAAAAAGTAAAGAACTTCATTAAACCAAAAATAAGCCAAAATAAAATCAAATTATTTATCAAGCGTAGAACTTCCACAAGTCAGCCTCAATAAACAAATAAAACCCAAAAGAAAAAGAAATTGTAATAAATAACCGAGTCAGACCCAAAACAAGCAAAAAGTAACATTAGTAAGGCTCACAATCCTTATGCCTTCTCAAGGCCAGAACATAATTTGCACTTTACAAAAAAAATACAAATCAATTATTCATTAAAATCTCAAGCATTATTCATTTATTTAAGTTATAAAACTGAAAACGTTAAAAAAAAAGAAATTTGAGTTTTATTTTGTTTCCCTGCATACAGGATAAGGCAGCCATCGGTACTTTCTAATTAGTTTTTCTAATTCCTCCACTTTTTCAACCCTCTCTTTTTCTAGCAGTTTCTGTGCATCCTCAAACTGTTTTTGACGCTTAATCAATTCTTTAGCATTGATTAAGCACCATTTCTCCTCTAGTAGTTTCTTTTCCTGTTCATATTTTCTTTCAGCCTCTCTTTTTAATTCCAAATTTTCTTGTTCGAATTTACGTATTTCCTCTTTAAATACTTCAGGTTCTATTTCAAGACGTAATTGTTCTCCACGAATATGCTCTATTTCCACTTCCAGCGTTTCATTTCTTTTCCTTTCCTCATGCAGTTGCTTTTCAATATCTTGCTTTCTTTTATCCATCTTAAAAACATAATGTGCTTCAGTGAAGTTCAACTGACAGCAAGACAAACGAAGTAGAAAAAGAAAGATAAAAAAAAAGATTGTATTTTCTATCGGTATTAACTCATGTATAGTTCGAAGTATTGAAGACAAGCATAAAATTACGTAATAATAAACAATATAAAAATGGTATATCAGACAGTGTGACAAATAACTAAGAGTAAAACATTGACCCCGGAATTGTAGCAAAACTTTAAAAAAGGGAAATTTTATAGAAACATATGTACCGAAGGACTACACTTTTTATGACTATTCAAAAATGTCTACTTTATATATAAATATATATATATATATATATATATATATATATATATATATATATATATATATATATATATATATATATATATATATATATATATATATATATATATATATACAGATTTAGATATCTAAGATTTATAAATACTCATTTATAAATATGATTATTAACTTATAATTTATAAATATATTGCTACAAATATTTAAAAATATGTAAACCCGAAAAATTTACTTCCTACTTTCAAAACCTCAATTTCAAAAATTTGACCTTTACTCAATTATTCATTAAAATCTCAAGCATTTTTTATTTATTTAAGTTATAAAACTGAAAACGTTAAAAAAAAAAGAAATTTCAGTTTTATTTTCTTTCCCTGCATACAGGGTAAGGCAGCCATCGGTACTTTCTAAAAGAAATATGTGTTCCTCAATTTTTACATTGTGGTTCAGTGGGGTGTTGCGGTGTGGAAGTAATAAGGCGAGAGAAATGTATCTCCCAGAGATCTTTATATATCTCTAAATTTCTTGCGACCTGAAAACAAGAAGTTGTTGCCTCGACTTTATATCCAAAGAGACACCACCCACATACCGAAGAGCATAACTTTGTCTTACCGTCAAACTCTATCTTGAATAAATTAGTCTTGATAATATACGTTTTGAGAAAAAACAGGAAAAACTTTGAAAAAGAGACCCAACCTACATGCCGAAGAGCCAACGGTTTGTCTTTCCGTCAAACTCTGTCTTGAATAAATCAGTGTTAATAATACAGGTCTTGAGAAAGAACAGGAAAAACATTTTAAAAAGAATTTACTCATTAAGATTTACGTTGTTTTCAAGCTTCTAATCGGTTGGAACAACAGTAATTGTAAATGTTGATATACTTTCCATAAATTTGGGTTAAGTTTCATTATTTTAATAAACCTATGTTAAAAGTGGAAAAATAGACTATAACGTGGTACTAATTTAGACACCTTGCGTAGTTGCCCTCATACAAGGGCAGTGGGTAATAAATTTACCATCCCTAGTAGATATAGAACACTTACGTTCTATTAAATTGTAAAATGTTAAAAATTGATGTTGCTTAGGCTAAACCTTATTTCTTAATATTTACCCCCCCCCTCTAGAAAAATTTCTACAAATGTAGTTCAGTGGAATTTTGATAATAACAAAGTAGGAATTACCTCCTCTAGCTGTTTTTCTAATTCCTCCACTTTTTCAGCCCTCTCTTTTTCTAGCAGTTTCTGTGCATCCTCAAACTGTTTTTGACACTTAATCAATTCTTTAGCATTGATTAAGCACCACTTCTCCTCTAGTAGTTTTTTTCCTGTTCATATTTTCTTTCAGCCTCTCTTTTTAATTCAAAATTTTCTTGTTCGAATTTACGTACTTCCTCTTTAAATACTTCAAGTTCTTTTTCAAGACGTAATTGTTCTCCACGAAGGTGCTCCTTTTCCACTTCCAGCGTTTCATTTCTTTTCCTTTCCTCATGCAGTTGCTTTTCAATATCTTGCTTTCTTTTATCCATCTTAAAAACATAATGTGATTCAGTGAAGTTCAACTGACAGCAAGACAAACGAAGTAGAAAAAGAAAGATAAAAAAAAAGATTGTATTTTCTATCGGTATTAACTCATGTATAGTTCGAAGTATTGAAGACAAGCATAAAATTACGTAATAATAAACAATATAAAAATGGTATATCAGACAGTGTGACAAATAACTAAGAGTAAAACATTGACCCCGGAATTGTAGCAAAACTTTAAAAAAGGGAAATTTTATAGAAACATATGTACCGAAGGACTACACTTTTTATGACTATTCAAAAATGTCTACTTTATATATAAATATATATATATATATATATATATATATATATACAGATTTAGATATCTAAGATTTATAAATACTCATTTATAAATATGATTATTAACTTATAATTTATAAATATATTGCTACAAATATTTAAAAATATGTAAACCCGAAAAATTTACTTCCTACTTTCAAAACCTCAATTTCAAAAATTTGACCTTTACTCAATTATTCATTAAAATCTCAAGCATTTTTTATTTATTTAAGTTATAAAACTGAAAACGTTAAAAAAAAAAAGAAATTTCAGTTTTATTTTCTTTCCCTGCATACAGGGTAAGGCAGCCATCGGTACTTTCTAAAAGAAATATGTGTTCCTCAATTTTTACATTGTGGTTCAGTGGGGTGTTGCGGTGTGGAAGTAATAAGGCGAGAGAAATGTATCTCCCAGAGATCTTTATATATCTCTAAATTTCTTGCGACCTGAAAACAAGAAGTTGTTGCCTCGACTTTATATCCAAAGAGACACCACCCACATACCGAAGAGCATAACTTTGTCTTACCGTCAAACTCTATCTTGAATAAATTAGTCTTGATAAATTAGTTTTTTTCCTGTTCATATTTTCTTTCAGCCTCTCTTTTTAATTCCAAATTTTCTTGTTCGAATTTACGTACTTCCTCTTTAAATACTTCAAGTTCTTTTTCAAGACGTAATTGTTCTCCACGAAGGTGCTCCTTTTCCACTTCCAGCATTTCATTTCTTTTCCGTTCCTCATGCAGTTGCTTTTCAATATCTTGCTTTCTTTTATCCATCTTAAAAACATAATGTGATTGAGTGAAGTTCAACTGAGAGAAAGACCAACCAAGTAGAAGAAGAAAGATAAAAAAAAAAGATTGTATTTTCTATCGATAATACCTTATGTATAGTACGAAGTATTGAAGACAAGTATAAAATTACATAATAATAAACAATATAAAAAATGGTATATCAGACAGTGTGACAAATAACTAAGAGTAAAAAATTGACCTCGGAATAGTAGCAAAACTCTAGAATAGGAGAAATTTTATAGCAACATATGTACCGAAAGACAACATTTTTTATGATTATTCAAAAATTTCTACTTTGTATATATATATATGTATATATATATATATATATATATATATATATATATATATATATATATATATATATATATATATATATATATATATATATATATATATACAGATTTACACATCTAAGATTTATAAATACTCATTTATAAACATGATTATTAACTTATAATTTATAAATTCATAGCTACAAATATTTAAAAATATGTAAACTCGAAAAATTTACTTCCTGTTTTCAAAACCTCAATTTCAAAAATATGACTTTTACTCGCCCCCTTTGAAAAAAACATGCTTAACACCAAGACAAACGGACATTAATTTTTTTTTCACAGTAAAAAAAAGTGTATGTACATTATCAACACGCATTTAATTAAAACAGTAAAATTTTCAATTCGACTCCTTCGAAAGGCAATTGGTAAATAAAGCACATGCGATTTACAACTGGCTATAATTGTTTTATTCAAAAATGACATCTGAAAAACACAAATAAAACTTAAATTAAATGTTAGGGGGCATCCACCCTTATATGAAGGATAACTTCTATTCGTTTCAAGTGTTAATTTTAATCTCTGATTTAATCAAACACTTCGTTTTATATAGTTAATGCCATTATAAAAGAAAAACGAAAACTGCCAGTTTCAGGTACGTAAACAGAGGAAAGAGAGCTACCATGTTTGAGCCCCCCCCCTTCTCCCCCTACAATAAAAAACAACATCTGACATAATATTGGTCGCATGAATGCAACTAAAAACACTATTTGTTCTAAAAAAAAAGAAAAATTTCATTTTGTCGACCTGTAAATTAGTCTTAAAAATGCAAATGAAAAGCTTTTTGACCCTTTGTGTACTTATAAAGCAAGGAGAGGGGAGGGGGAGGATGATCTGAAATATCAAAAATGAATTATAGGTCTATTATTTCCAATTTTTCTTATGAAAAGTTTTTCGGACAAGGTTATTTGCTTATAAAGAGTTACCCCATGAATAATTGTATGGGGGAGGGGAATGAAAATTCAGAAGTCAGTAAAAGCAAAGCTACTGGTAGCATTTATCCCTTTAGAAGTTTTTTGGCTGTACTCTTGATAATCCCAGACCCACCCCTCTAGATTTCGGCCGATCAAACAGTTCGTGGTAGCGAACTGTAAAGAGCGACAAGGCTCAATAGCATTCGTAACTCTAAAAAATGGAATTTTGATACCAATATACACATCAAAAGAATCGAAATTTTACGCTAATTTGAAATAAACAAGTTCCATCAAGTTTGATATTACCATTCAAGAGTTATGAGTCTGCAAAAATTGGCCTTATTTATCAAAAAAGGGAGAAACACCCCCCTAAAAGTCATATAATTTTAATGAAAATTACACCATCAGATTCAGCGTATCAGAAAACCATATTGTAGAGGTTTCAAGCTCCTATCTGCAAAAATGTGTAATTTTGTTTTGTTTTTTTTGCCAGAAGAGAGATCACGGATGCGTGTTTATTTGTTTTTTATTTTCCAGAAATGATCGTATCGACACAGTGGTCCTAGAATGTCACCAAAGGGCTCATTTTAACGGAGATTAAAAGTTCTAGGGCCCTTTTTGAGTTACCAAAAATTGGAAGGCAACTAGGCCCCCTGCAATTCTCATTTTTCTCAAAGTCACCTGACAAAAATTTTTAGATAGCCAATCTGTTCAGTATAGTCAAAAAATATAATGACTATGTCTTTGAGGACGACTTAATCCCCTACAATCCCAGGAGGAGTGCTGTGTGTTATAAACTTTGCCCACTGTTTACACATAGTATTGGTTATTGGGAAGTATACTGACGTTTTCAGGGGGATTTTTTCTAATGGTGTTGAGGGGGTTGCGTGAGAGGTTCTTTCCATGGACAAATTTATTATGAGGGAGGATAATTTCTATGAAGGGGGTACTGGATTTTTCAGCGTTATTTGAAAAAAACGAGAAATTGAGTAAAAAAGCACGTTTTTAAATTAAAGTAAGGAGCAATATTAAAACTTAAAACGAACATAAATTAATACGTATATGAGGGGGTTCGTTCCCTCCTCAATACCTCGCTCTTTACATTAAAGTATTTTTAGTACTTTCAAAAGAGCTATTTATTCTAATTAAACGGCCTTTGTGATTCAGGGGTCATTCTTAAGGGATTCGAACAAAATTCAAACTTTAGCGTAAAGAACGAGGTATTGACGAGAGGACGAACCCCCTTATTTAAGTAATAAAAATATACGAATACAGAAGTTCGTCACGTAAGTCAATTTGTAAGTTACTAGCGACTATCACTAATAAAAACGTTCGTAAATAAAATTAAAAGTGCCAGTGGCCTTGTTAAGTATCTGAAAAAAATTGGAGGGCACCTAGGCCTCCTCTACTGCAATTTTTTTCTCAAAATCGTCCAATCAAAACTTTGAAAAGGCCATTTAGCTAAATAATTAAAATTAATATTCAATTTTTGTTTTAATTATTCATGTACGGTGGGTCAAAATCAAAACGCATTATTTAAAAAATCTTCAGAAATTAAAAAAAAACAACAACAATTTTTTTATCTGAAAGTAAGCAGTGACATTAAAACTTTAAACAAACATAAATTAATCTGTAGATGAGAGGGGCAGTCCCCTCCTAAACACCCCGCTCTTTACGCTAAAGATTGCCTCTCTCTCAGAACTCTACTTTTTAAAGCAATAAAAAACTTTATCGTAAAGGTGGGGCGTTGAGGAGGGGACACCCCATTATGAATACGGAATAATTTCGGTTCGCTTTAGTTTTTAATGTTGCCCATTATTTTCAGTTAAAAAAAACTAGTTTTTTTATTTAATAAGCAAAAGAATTCAGTCCTTTATGTTACAGAAAACAAAAAGAAGTTTTCAGCAACAAGAGGAGCAATCACCCCTCCGCAAAACCCCTATTACACGCTTGCACAAAAAAATTGCAGAAATTCTAAAATCCTAAGACACGCAAAAGAAACTTATGTAATAATTCAAACGCAAGACGAACAGAAATCACTATAAATAAATAAATAAAACCCGAAACGAACCAAAATTAAAAAGTGTAATTACACAAACAAGAGTATAAAAGATACTGTTATGAACTTAAACAATCTCCTTCTTTGTAAACAATCTTCTTTATAAGAATTTTAGTTATTATATTCATTTTTTTTGTCGATAGTCTGACAAACCAGACCATGCCGTTTATAATAGATATCTTCATAAAAAGACAAGGAATAAGAAAAAGGAAAAGTCACACCATAAAAGAAGAAGGAGAACAATCAACTTTAAAGAAAGAAAATTTAAAAAACATTGACTTTTCTGTCCATAATACCTGTGGTTTGAGGAACCACATTTTGAAAATAGTATTTTAAACTCACGTCAGAAGTGGCCATCTGAGACGTTTGTTGTATGAGAAAACTTGCATATTCGAAATCAGTGGCATAAATTTACAAGGACTTAGGGGTGAGAGAGTATATTTTCAATATCTAGGGGGTTTAACCAAGTTTGTCATTTTTCCAATTTTTCAGTGAACACAGCAAAAAAGAAAGTTCAACGGAAATGCCGCCAAAAAAAGACATTTTTGAGAATAAAGGGCTTGGCCACTAAAATCTAGGGGGTAAAGTCCTCCTGACCCTCTAATTGACAACAATGCTCAAGATGGTGACAAAATTTTTTTTTGTCTTTCCAACATCATGTACTGTTTTTTTAATTAAATTTCGCTGTTGTTGTGGTTTCAAAAAAGATTTTTTTTTTATTTTTTTTTAAACTAGTTTAAATTCGAAGAAAATGTAGAGTGATTTTTCCTTATTTATACTCAAACCACCAGCACTGAAATATTTTGGTATATTGTTTATACATTGAAACCAACTGAACCTGGTTGTACAGTGAAGAATTACTTCAGGTACTTGTCAGAACCCTCAAATGATTTTTTCTAGATTAGTTACTAGTCGGAGTGATTGATTGACACCTCCACTTATGTAGGTAGATGAGTTTTTTTTTTTGCCTAATATAATTTTTACCACCACTTATTAATTGATACCACCACTTATATAGGTAGATGAGTTTTTTTTGCCTTATATAATTTTTAACACCACTTATATAGGTAGATGAGTTTTTTTACCTTATATAGTTTTCATTTTAGTTTTATGCTACCACATTAATTTTGTGTTTTTTTTATTTGATTTTTTTATTTTATATTAATTTCATTTTTGTTTTGAACACCTGAAATACAAATTTAGCCCATCAGGGCATATGATAGTCCATTTTGCGAAAAATCTTATCTTATCGTCATGTTATATCTCTAGTACCAATCATAAATCATCAATGCCTACTCCATGTTGTGTCATTAATACCTAAGGTATGATGCTAAGGGATTCTGAAGTTCATGTATTTACATCAGTGGTATCCAAACTGGCCCCAACGAACCCGAAGGCATCCTTAGGATCACTCAGGTAGTCCTTGGAAAATTAAAATTAATTTGAGGTTCCTTGAACGATGTTACGGGGCCCACACAAGATTGAATATATAGAGAAAAAAAATCGTATAATATTGTTATTTATATGAAAGGTAAAATGATAACAATCATAAAATTATTAGCGATTTTCTACGTCTCAAGTAATGTATGCACAAAGATAGGTGAATAAAATTCTTGTAATACCGGCGATATTAGGTGAATATTTTTTTTTTCATGTGTGTTATTTTCTGCTTTGATCTTTAAGTTTGTTATCTACTAAAGCACGGAACATATGCTACCTTTGCTCATAACTAAGACCCTATAGAAGGGATCTTACATTAAGATCTTAAATGTTTAGATGTTCTCTTAGGAGAACTTTCCTTTAGAAGGGAAGGAATTATGATTTCTGTTTCCAATTATCTCCATTATATGTTGGAATTAAGCTAATAATAGGATTTATTATTAATCTGGGAGTGATGGTCTTATAACGTAAATATTGAAATTAGTATTTAAGTAATAATACCGTAAATACTAATTTACTAATATTCAATATACAGTATATAAATACAATTTGATGTATTGAATACTAAGTGAAAGCATGTTGATACTAAAATGACCCTTAAACTGGAGACCAATTTCGATGTTGCCTTTATTCTCAAAATTAAATGACAATATTATGAATAAAAAATTCTATAATCCCCCAAGCCTGTAGAGATTTTTTGAGAAGGCGCGGTTCGGATTCAGGAAACACCCTTATACTATTCGCGCAGTCTAGCATGTTTATAAACTCTGCGCTGGAACACGGTGAATTAAAACCTTAATTTTATTAGATTTTAGAGGTTTTTAATATTTTTTCTTAAGATGTGATTGAGAAGGGTAAGTTGCTTAGGGGTTAAAGATATATTTTGGTACTGGTTTGAATAGTATCCTACAGAGACAATGCTTAGAGTGAGTCTTGATGGTTTCTGGTGCATTTCTGGTTAACTTCTGCTGCACTATTCCATAAATTTTAATGTGTACTGTGCCTGACTTGTGTAAATAACATTTATTTTACATCCCTGGGGATTACTTACGTCAGTCATTGGTGATGAGGTGTTTATAGTTTCACCATCTAGTGTAATTCTTTTCCTTGAAAAGGCTAATGAACACCTGGATGAATTGGCAAGATATTCTAATTGTAGTTTTCTTTTATCCATGAATGCTTCTAAGATAAATTAGTGAAGCTGATATTCCTTATGTCTTAGAAAACAAAATGGGTCTGAATTGTACATTCTAAACTTTTAAGTTTCAATTATTAAGGTTTTATTTTGATTGTATGTTAAGCTGGAAACTGCATTTTAATTTTGTAAAATTTATTTGGTAAATTTGGACTCTACGCTGAGGGAATTAAATCAGGGTGTCAGAACCCCAGCCACATGAACCCTTGGTCAGCATGGGAAAAGCTTTTTTTAGCTTTTTCAAATTTAGTTGTCTTAGGTGATCACGGTAATTCTCTCATCACATTAGGTGATTATCTTGTTTGTTTTTAATTTAGGTGATAACGCAAGGTTTAAAAATAATACTCAATTTTTGTTTATTAATGTCAAATCGATATCGGTCAGAAGCTTTTGGGAAACATTTTAGTTCAAATCCTTTTCTCATTGTGATGAAAACCGAAGTTATTTATGATTACTGTCAAAAGCTTGGAGTACTCAATGAGCATCTTGTTTTGGTGTTTTCCAAAACAACAGGTGTGGAATTGTCAACCTTCAGCCAAAAGAAGGCAGAAAATGTTGACCAGTTCAAGAGTTGACAGAAACGTTATTTTCTAGGAAGCTAATAATGATTCATTCTAGGTTTTCTTTTTGCTTATATTTAAAACTTTGAATGTATATCAGGTTATAAGGACATTAAGGCCATGATAAACAATCCAATGGGCTTTTCTGATGGTTGTTGAAAGACGCTATGAATACGTTTTTGTTACTAATATTTTCTCATCTAATTAAATTCGTACAATATTTAAAAAATATTATAATTTTCAGGTAAAACAATAGTATAATTTTGGAACTGGATTACATCCCAGTCCTGGGATGAGGTAGCAATTTTAGAGTCCTCCAATGAAAAAGCTAAATTTCTGCAAGATAAATTAAGAAACAAATATGAAGAATGCTTCCCTGAGAAAACCTCCAAGCGGTGCAACACAGATCGTCCTTACATAACCCAAGAAATTAAAGATTTTATTTGGTATAAAATTCAACTAAGAAAAAAAGGGAAAATAGGAAATCCTAATATACTCCGTAACAAAATATGTAAAATGACAAGAAAAACTGCAGCTGAGTACTACCACAAAAAAATTGATAACCTTTTTGAATCAAAGCCTAGCATATGGTATAAGGAAATAAAAAGAATTTGTGGAAAATCCCCTAGTGGTGTTGATTTTTTTCGGATTCTAATGATGAAAAAGTTGCTAACTAGTTAAATTGTCATTTGGCCAGAATAATCCAATCTTTGCCGCCTCTTGATGTAAATAAAACTACCCAAGAGTATCAGAAAATACCACAAGACGACGTACCTTTACCTACTATTTCTGAGGATCAAGTTTTCAGTAAAATAAAGAAACTTAATCGAACTAGTATAACTTCTATTGATATTCCGATTGAACTTATAAAAGCATTTTCTGACAAATTGACTAAGCCACTAACGCAAATTTTTAATTGCATTTAAACTTCTTCAGTTTGCCAACAGATATCAAAAACAGGATATGTTACTCCAATGCCTAAAAAAGATACTGAACTTAATTTCGACGGCGTGAGACCAATCACTTTGACCCCCTTGTTCAGCAAAATGTACAAAAGCTTTGTAGCAAATTAGCTAAAAGCTGAAGTTGAACCCCTCCTAGATCCTCATCAGTACGGTAACAGAAAAAATACATCAACATCCCATTATCTAGTCAATTTTTAACATTTTATTTTTAAACGTGTTGATGAGCCTGGTAAATGGCTAAACTTAATGACAATTGATTTTAAAAAGAGTTTCGATCTGATTGATCATAACATTTTGATTTCGAAGCTTTTAATTGATTTTAGAGTGAACCCTGCTGTTGTGAAAATTATTCAGAGTTTTTTAATGAATAGGTTCCAAATTTTAAAATATAAGAAGTCTTTCTCTGAGCCTGAGCCAGTTTTATGTGGTGTACCTCAAGGTACCATCCTGGGTCCTATTCTTTTTCTAGTTATGATTAATAATATTGCAAACGATTGTGAAGTCCGTTGGAAATATGTTGATGACCTTACCCTTGGAGAAATTTGTAAAGCAAATGAACGTAGCAAAGCTCAAATTTTAATTGATAATGTAAAGACTAAAACTTCCGTTTCAAATATGACAGTAAATGACAGTAAACCTTCTATTTTAACTATTTCTTTTTTTAAATTCTTCTGAACCTAATTTAATACCAGCTATCTCTGATTCACTTAAAGTCAGTAAGATTAAACTCTTTGGAGTTATTATAACCAGTGATTTAAAATGGGAATCAAACACAACTAGTCTAGTAAAAAGGGGTAATGCTGGGCTGCAGATGCTCAAGCTTATGTCAAAACATAGTGCCCCTCCAGATCACCTCCTCCTAATATTTACATCTTTTGTTCGCCCAATTCTGGAATATGCAGCTCCTGTATGGCGTTTTGGACTGACGGCTGAGCAAAGCGCCAGGCTTGAAAGAGTTCAGAAAAGAGCTCTAATGATAGTTTTGAAGCAGGCAGAAATGTTGTATGAAGAGCAGCTGACAAAGTTTAAAATACAGACTCGGGAAAAAAGAAGAGAGAAACTCTGCATGGATTTTGGACGAAAATCTTTGATCCGCCCAATCCACAAGCCCCCCCCCCTCAATCCACAACCAAACGACCCCCACGCAGGGTTGCAGTCCCTATTGACAAACGTCAGCTGGTATGCTGTGCCCACCAGCGGTTAGCGAAGAGTTGTATACCTAGTTTTGTAAAAATGTATAACGAAAATCAAGAGGATTGATAACTGTTTTGTTTTCTTTGTTTTTTTGTTGTTTTTTTTGGCATCGCTTTTTAATGTGACTATACCAAAAAAAAATTGGCAGTACCATGAAAATTTTGGTGAATATAAAATTAGACTTCTTTGGATATACTTGGATAAAATTATTATCATAACAAAACATTAAAATAACCTCCTCCATTTGTTTTTCCAGCTCCTTTGCTTTTCGAGCCCTCTCTTTTTCAAGCTGATGCTTTTCTTCTGCACATTTTCTTTGAGCTTCATCTTTCAATTTTCTTTTTTCCTGTTCGAATTTCCTTCTCTCCTCTTCAAATAGTGTACGTTCCTCTTCAAGGCGTACTTGTTGGCGTTGCTCTTCCTGCCTTTGGCCTTCCATCTTTTCCCTTTCTTCACTTAATTGTTCTCAAGTATTTCGCATTCTTTCCTCCTCCTGAAAAGGTAGTATGAAGGAGTTAGATGATGAAAAGACAGAATTACCAAAGAAAGGGAAGCTTCAAAATAGAAATGGTTTAATGTAACATTTTATCCGAGACCATGAAAAGGACATGGATTTTATATTTCAAATAGTATTGCCTCAAAATGGTGGAAACTTTAGCGTTCATTTTCAGCCAGTAAAACAAAGTTTTGGCAACTTTGGCAAGCACTTTTGGGTCTCTGAAATATTGCATTTTTCAGCAGCATTATCACTTCCAATCTCAAAACCCACAGGTCAAATACAAGTCACATACTGTGGAAGCATTCAACCACAAAATACAACGATATATCCACAATATTAAAGCGGAAAAATTTGAATACTATTTTTATATCATCTGTGTCCACTCAAATTTGCTGAGCCTAAAGCGTCTATTGTTCGTGGTCTAACGCGATTTAAAAAATATTTGCACATACTTAGCATAAGTAAAATTATTGAGTTTCCAACACATCAGTTATTTATATAATATATGGTCTGATGGAAAGCCCACAAAACCAAAATTTACAGTTGCAGTTACTATGAATGATGATTCTTTGGAACCAACACCTGAACTATCAAACCTGATAAGATGTGAAAATCGACAACCCAGACCATCAATTGCAACAACACCAATACGGACAGCTAAAGCAAAGGCCATTGCTAAATTGTCTGAAGTACTCAAAATACAAAAACCTCTCAAAAATCAAAATGAAGAGCAAAGATACGAGCGGTTAGAAGATATAAAAAACGACAGTTAGAGCATGTCAAAAATGAAAATGAAGAGCAAGGACACACATGGTTAGAAGACATGCGGCACCAAGCATGCGAACAAGTCAAAAAGGAAAGTGAAGTGTAAATATACACGCGGTTGAAAAAAAAGTGATGGCATGTCAATAATGAAATGAAGAGCAAAGACAAACGCGGTTATATGAGCATGTGACCGAGTCAATGAAAATCAGCCTGGAGAGCGAGAATCAAAACGTGTCAAAAAATGAAAATGATAGCGATGATGATTGAGTTTGGGATTTTGACATGGATAAGGTCATCAATCCCTACCATATCTTTGCTAAAACAAAGGTTTTGTGATATGTATTTTATAATGACAAGACAAGCCGAGGAAAAATGAAAAAAACAAATTGAAAATGATAGCTCGGGTTTCATAATAAAATAGGTTTCTGAATTTTAACATGGATAAAGCAAAAGTTAAAGGACCAATAAAAAAAAAGAAGAAATTTTACAAAGGCACTTCTTCTAATTTAAGGTCTTTTTTGTTGTCATGACATCAAGAAAAGGCTTAAATCGTCTGCGTTTTGAAGACAAACGACAATAATTATCCATATATAGAAGCCTAACACATGCCGAGTGTCTGGGCCCAGTAATATATATATATATATATATATATATATATATATATATATATATATATATATATATATATATATACATATATATATGTATATATATATATATATATATATATATATATATATATATATATATATATATATGCATATATATATATATATATATATATATATATATATATATATATGTATATATATATATATTGATATATATATATATATATATATATATATATATATATATATATATATATATATATATATATATATATATATATATATATATATATATATATATATATATATATATATATATATATATATATATATATATATATATATATATATATATATATATATATGTATATATACAAAATTACTGCCTGTGCTTGGTGACCCCATAAAAAGGACAGTAAAGGGAATAACATTTTCCCCGTTCACTGCCCGTGACAAGACAATAATAATAATCAATTATGCTAACTAAATACTCTCCTGGTTCTAGCCCTTGTCGACACCATCCCATTATAAGAAATGCAGTAAAATGAAAACGAAGAAAAAACAAGCTAAAAAGACTAATCTTTAGTAATGCTAATAAATGATATTTCATTGTTAATGACTCAGACGAGTGCTCCTACTTTTGAGCTCTTTGGGTTCAGACTCCATATAATTGTACATGTTATATTATGAGTCTAATCCGATAGAAGGGTCGGGGATGGGAATGGGCAGGTTTCATCCTAATCGGGTCTGATGAATATGCCCGTTAGAGATAAATCGGAATAACTTCTTAATAGAAAATGTCAGTTCACCAGTTAAATATTTAAACACAAAAGTATAGCAGGATAGTCGATACAGTGATTCCATTGTAATACACTCCTTGTTTTTCCTAATTAAAATCAAACGTTGTTTGTGGATCGAAATCAAATTCCATCCCCTTTTACACCTCCCTCCCTCCAAAAAATATTAACAACATTATATTCAAAAACTTATGGGAGCTAACCTCTGGCACTCCATGGTCATAGGGAAGCTTTGAAACTGAAGGCTTTTTTAACCTGTTGAAGCCAGGAGTTTTCCCAAAGTTTTCAAATGATATTTCATATGACCATTAAGCAAATTTTTTTTTCCTTTTGAACGTTATCGAGGTTTGAGTTACGCCAAAGGAGCGCCTTTTATTTTTAGGAAAAAACTGTCGAACAGCACATTATATAGAAGCTCTCTTTCTGTTGAACATGTTTCTAGCATTAATTTCTAAATCATACCTTAAAGGGGCATACGGAGCCTCTTTTGCCTTCTACTTTTGCGTTCCTCTCAAACTCTATATGTTAAACCGAAATAAATGCGTCTCTTGTCTGCATTAGTTTTTACATAAACCTTGAAATTTAACACAAACCAACTCAAGAATGTCTATTTCTTTGAAACATTTGGGGAAAGCAAATTGTATGTTTTCCATATCAATAGCCCCTGGAGATTAAAAAAATAAACACGCATCTATGATCTGTTTTCTGGTAAAAAAATACAAAATCATACATTTTTACAGATGAAATCTTGAAACCTCAACAGTAATATTTTCTGATAAATTGAAAGTTCCACCATACTTCGGACGTGTCACCTAAAGTACTTGATTTCTGAGAAAGTGACCAGCCACTCTGAAAAATATTCTTGTAGGGTCATTGAGGTAGATGACAAAAACCACCAATTCTTAAGGGGAGTATAAATATTAGATAGAGGATTTTTAGCGAAAGAAGAGCTTTATTTATTGAAAATTGAGGAAAATCGACATTTAAACGAATTGTTCGTCTTCAATGGGTTTGAAGAATTTATTACAGTACTTCATAGATTCAATAATTTGTTAGAAATTAAGCTTTTTTGTATTATTTAGATTTCATTTATATGCTCCAATTTTTGTGACAAACCTTTTTTTAGAGTTCTCAAAACAAAGAGTAAAATTTTGTCAAACACACTGAATCTGTTTCATCTTTGTATTTATCATTTTCTCTGTGATGGAGGCATTTTGCCTTATTTGCCTTAGATTTTTCTGGCAAATGATGAACTTGGTGAATTGAATTTTTTTTTTCGAAAATGTCAGGGCGGGAGCGTAGGTCAGCAGAAAGTATTCAATGGAAATTTGTAGATAGCAATGTAAATCAGAATTGTGGAAAAGTAAACAGAATTAACTTAAATGGGAGGAGGTGAACATTAAGACTAAGGGCAATACCCAAAATTATTCAAAACATGCCTTTTCAAAGATAAATTTCATAGGCAGCCTAATTGAAAAGCGAGAGTAATGTGGGCACAATGTTTTTATTTCTTTTTCGTTTTTTAGACTAGGCACTTTGTATCAAAAAAGTTGTCGTAGAAACTTCGAAAACGGCTCATTCAATTAGAAATTGATAGGGCTAGTGCCTTATAAATAGTCAAAAGTGATTAGAGGACAACTAATCCCCTTCCCATGCTCATAATTTTCCCAAACATATCCAATCCAAATTTTTAGATTGCTATTCTGTTCAACTTCTTTTAAAGGTCCTAAAATTATGTATTTGAACATGACACCCTCCCCTTCCTAAAGCCCTCAGGGCAAGGGTTGTAAGTTATACCTTGGGGACATGTAAAGTTTATATAGAAAGGGTGATCTTATAACCTTTGGAAGGGACATATTATAATGCTAATCAGTGGTTTTAGTGCTTTTTTTGGTATTCAGAGTGGTGACGCCTCGCATATTCCGAAAATGCATCTGATAAACATTTTGAAATGGCCGTTTGTTGTCTTAGAAACTTCAAAAAGAGTTCATTCGATTAAAAACTGAAAGGGCCAGTGCCCTTTTTATTAGTCGAAAGTGACTGGAGGACAAAGTCCCCAAATAAATCCAATCAAAATATTGATATAGCCATTTTGTTCAACGTAATTGACATTCGGAAATTATGTCTTTCAAGATGAACCCCCCCCCCATAGTCCGCACTTCAAACCTTTATAATGTTCAAAAAAAGAAGCATTTTTTTATATATATTTTCATATGAAATCTCAATTGAAAACTCTGGACAAAGCAATAGCGAATAATTGGGAAAGTTTTCAAGAAGTTTATTTTTTTGACGTTAAGTTTAAGTTTATGCTTATATTCTTACTATTAAATAAACCATTGAAAATTGCAACAATTTTCCATGATTTGCATCATTTGACAGCTGTAAGTTTGAAAGCTGAAAAATGATAAAAAATCTGCAGAAACCAGGGTCTCCTAAAATATACCCCCTTCCCCTAAGAAATGCAAACCCCCTCCCCCAATATCCTCCCAGAAAAGTTCTCCTATGGAAAGTTTTTCGTGTGTGTATTTTTCTTGCAAAAGTTTTTTCAGGGAGAAGGATAGACACTGGAACCTGACTTGAACAGACGAATAAAACTTCAGTGTCTATAGTAATAAACATCTGAAAATATAGTGGGGCATTGTGGGGGAGGGAATAAACTCAGTTGGACTTTTCTGTGGTGGGAAAGAAGCAGGAAGGGGGAAGCAAATGCTCCCACTTTTTCGGCAGTAGCGTAATTTCGTCAAAATCCTGAGTGGGGAGAGCCAGTTTTCCCAAATCAACTGAAAATGACAGCGTAAACAGATATTTGAGCCGCATGGTACCCTATAGGTAAAGATATAATAAAGAAAACTAACCGGTATCTGTGGATATTTTAATTATGCAGAAGATATTTGAAAGCCAAATTTCAGGTGGGAGCGGGCAAACTGAAGTATAAAAATGTCTGAAGACATTCAGGGGAAGTTGGGTGGGGGGGGAATTAAAGGGAAAATCTTCCTCGAGGGGATTTTAAAAAAGGAAATGTCTAGTACCACTCTACAGTTGTATATCTATAAAAAAGGAGCTATTTTCCTAGTTTCATAGTTTTATACATTCTGATAACTCTATCGGAACATTCTTAGATTTTGAGAACAAACTATACTGTTGTATATCTATAAAAAAGAAGCTAATTTCCAAGTTTCATAGTTTTATACACTCCGATAACTCTATCGGTATGTTCTCAAATTTCGAGAACAAAATGACCAATTTAGAGTTGTATATCTATAAAAAGAAGCTATTTTCCTAGTTTCATAGTTTTTTACCTTCCGATAACTCTATCGGAATGTTCTCAAATTTTGAGAACAAAATTGTCACTGTACAGTTGAATATCTATAAAAAAGAAGCTATTTTCCAAGTTTCATAGTTTTAAATATTACGATAACACTATCGGAATGTTCTCACATTTTGAGAACAAAATGACTACTGTACATTTGTATATCTATAAAAAGAAGCTATTTTTCTTAGTTTCATAGTTTAATGCATTCCGATAACTCTATCGGAAGGTTTTCAAATTTTGAAAAACAAGATGACCACTGTACAGTTGTATATCTATAAAAAAGAAGCTATTTTCCTATTTTCATAGTTTTATACATTCTGATAACTCTACCGAAATGTTCTCAAATTTTGAGAGCAAAACGACCAATGTACAGTTGTATATCTATAAAAAAGAAGCTATTTTCCTAGTTTCATAGTTTTATACATTCCGATAACTTTATCGGAATGTTCTCATATTTTGGAAACAAAATGGCCACTTTACAGTTGTATATCTATAAGAAAGAAGCTGTTTTCCTACATTCATAGTTTTATACATGCCGATAACTCTAACGGAATGTTCTCAAATTTTGAGAACAAAATGACCACTGTACAGTATATCTAAAAAAGAAGCAATTTTCCATGTTGCATAGTATTATACATTCCGATAACTCTATCGGAATGATCTCAAGTTTTGAGAACAAAATGAACAATGTACAGTTGTATATCTACAAAAAAGAAGCTATTTTCCTAGTTTCGTAGTTTAATACATTCCGATAAATTTATCGGAATAGTTTTATATACATTCCAATAACTCTATCGAGATTTTTTCAAATGTTCGAACAAAATGGTCACTGTACAGTATTATATCTGTAAAAAAGTAGCTATTTTCCTAGTTTCATAATTTTATACATTCCGATAACTCTATCGGAATGTTCTGAAATTTTGAAAACAAAATGACCACTTTACAGTTGTATATCTATAAGAAAGAAGAAGTTTTCCTAGTTTCATAGTTTTATACATTCCGATAACTCTAACGGAATGTTCTCAAATTTTGAGAACAAAACGACCACTTTACAGTTGCGTATCTATAAAAAAGAAGCTATTTTCCTAGTTTCATAGTTTTATACATTCCGAGAACTCTATCGGAATGTTCTCAAATTTTGAAAACAAAATGACCACTTTACAGTTGTATATCTATAAGAAAGAAGAAGTTTTCCTAGTTTCATAGTTTTATACATTCCGATAACTCTAACGGAGTGTTCTCAAATTTTGAGAACAAAATGACCACTGTATAGTTATATATCTAAAATAAGAAGCAATTTTCCCAGTTTCATAGTTTTATACATTCCGATAACTCTATCGGAATGCTCTCAAATTTTGAGAACAAAATGACCAATGTAGAGTTGTATATCTATAAAAGAAGCTATTTCCCTAGCTTCATAGTTTTATATATTCCACAACTCTATCGGATTGTTTTCAAATTTTGATAACAAAATGAGTACTGTATAGTTGTATATCTATAAAAAAGAAGCTACTTTCCTAGTTTCATAGTTATATACATTCCGATAACTCTATCGGAATGTTCTTAAATTTTTAGAACAAAACGACCAATGTACAGTTGTATATATATAAAAAAGAAGCTATTTTCCTAGTTTCGTAGTTTAATACATTCCGATAACTCTATCGGAGTGTTCTCAAATTTTGAGTACAAAATGACCTTTTTACAGTTGTATATTTATAAGAAAAGAAGCCATTTTCCTAGTTTCATAGTTTTATATCTATAAAAAAGAAGTATTTTCCTAGTTTCATAGTTTTATACATTCCGATAACTTTATCGGAATTCTCTCAAATTTTGAAAACAAAATGACCACTGTACAGTTGTATATCTATAAAAAAAAACATTTTCCTAGTTTCATATTTCTATACATTCCAATAACTCTATCGGAATGTTCTCGAATTTTGAGAACAAAATGGCCACTCTATGTGTAAATATGTATAAATATGTGTATCTATTAAAAAAGAAGCTATTTTCTTAGTTTCAAAGTCTTATACATTCCGATAACTCTATCGGAATGTTCTCAAATTTTGAGAACAAAATGACCACTTTACAGTTGTATATCTATAAAAAAGAAACTATTTTCCTAGTTTCATAGTTCTAGACATTCCGATAACTCTATCGGAGCGTTCTCGAATTTTAAGAACAAAATGACCACTGTACAGTTGTATATCTAATGATGACTAGAATTAATTTTAAAATTTTATAACTATAATTTAAGTAAAATTATTATGAATAGTTTCATTTTATAATTATTTAGAATAAAGAAATTTTACCTTTTTTCTTATGAAGAATCAAGGTTAATTTATGCATATATCAAAAGAGAGAAATAATAATTTTTGAAAAAAAAAATTTGAAATAATTATAATTTATGTAAGCAATCCAAATTCAATGAAACATAAAATAACATCATCCATAGAATTTTTCTATAATTGATAATCAATTTTAAAAGATTAAATTATCAAGTCAAAAACCATTTTTTGACGATAATTAATATTATATTAATCTAATTTGTTATAATTAAATTCTTTCGAACATTTTATCCTTTAACCAAATATAATATAATAACTAATTTTTATGTAAAACCCGTTTAGTAACATACGAATCACACTATATTGTTAAATATGACTTTCTTATAAGTAAATCTTACATTTTTCCAATAATTTGTAATCTTATAATATTAATTTTAAGTGTTTCTAAGGATTGTTAACAAACAAAGTATGTATTTTATGTAAATAACAAATATTAAATAAAAAATACCATATTAAATAAAAAAATATAATAAGAAATATTTAATACTACTTTATTGTTTTAAAAATACATAGAAAAATAAAGAAACTTGTAATTATGTTTACTTTTTAAGGGTTGAATAACAGCAAAATTGTATTTTCAATTTTTGGTTTAAATATTATATAAAATATAATGATATCTACAATATATTATTACTGAAGATTGAATTAATATTTATAAATTTATTAATATTATTCACTAGGTTGTACACGATTAACAATAAATATCTAATTTCATTACAAGATGTTAAATTATATATTAAGATAATTTGTAGAATAATCTTAAAATAGATATGTTAAAACTTAAGAAGTGTTACGTTCTTATTATAAAGTCTGTAATTATGTAAATTATATGAATTATTGCTTGCAATCTTTTATTTTATAAAGATTATCAAGAATATAACCATTAATTCCTAAAATCATTTTTTATAGAACTTTATTATCGAACAATTTGATTTCAAGTTCTTAAGAAACTCAAAAACGGTATTTCAAACATTGTATTTTCTTATTCACATGTAAATTACATAAATAAATATAAAATAAAAATAGTATTTTTTGAAAAATCATAAAATAACACGTAAAATAATTATACGTTTGATAATAAACATAATAAGTTTAATGAAAATTATATTTTGGTACTAAATCATATAATTAATTATTAGGTTTTAACGAATTATATCATCAAGACACTAGCTTAAGTATATCAATAAATATGAGATTAAAATTTAATCTTTAAATAATTTCTTATCTAAAAATGGTTTCAAAATATAAATAATGCTATAAAAATAATGTAAGTTTTTCTACAATTAACAATAATATAATTATGAATAGTAGGTTTATCTTTTTATCTTATCTTAAATCTGATTTTTTAAAAATAAATCTTCATACATTTTTCCAGTAATTTGCAATCCTATAATATTAATTTGAAGTTTTTCTAAGGATTGTCAATAAACAAAGTATGTATTTATGTAAAAAGTAGAAGATAGATTTATTTTTCATAATTATATTATTGTTAATGTAGAAAAACTTGCATTATTTTTATAGCTCTATTTTATATTGTGAAATCATTTTTAGATAAAAAATTAGTTAAAGATTATATTTTAATCTCATATTTATTGATATACTTATGCTAATGTCTTGATGATATAATTTGTTAAAAACTAATAATTAATTATGTGATTTAGTATGAAATGTAATTTTCATTAAACTTAATGTGCTTATTATCAAACGTATAATTAATTTACGTGTTATTTTAGGAGTTTTCTAAAAATACTATTTTTATTTTATATTTAATTACGTAATCATGTGAATAAGAAAAAAAAATGTTTGAAATATAGTTTTTGAGTTTCTTAAAAACTTGAAATCAAATTTTTCGATAATAAAGTTCTATCAAAAAATGATTTAAGGAATAAATGGTTATATTCTTGATAATCTTTATACAATAAAATATTATAAGCAATAATTCACATAATTTACATAATTACTGACTTTATAATAAGAACGTAACACTTCTTAAGTTTTAACATATCTTTTTTAAGATTATTCTACTAATTATCTTGATATATAATTTAACATCTTGTAATAAAATTAGATATTTATTGTTACTCGTGTACAACTTAGTGAATACTATTAATAAATTTATAAAATATAAATTCAATCTTCAATAATAATATATTGTAAATATCATTATATTTTAGGTCTACTTTTGCAGTATTAGCAGAGTTTTTAACTAGTTTTCTTATTCATTTAAATTGTCAAAGGTGTTTTCTATAGGGTGTTGGCTTGTGAGATGTTTCAAATAGGCTAAATTGGATACTTAGGTCTACTTTTGCAGTATTAGCAGATTCTCTAATAAGTTTTCTTCTTCATTTAAATTCTCAAAGGTGTTTTCTATAGGGTGTTGGCTTGTGAGATGTTTCAAACAGGCTAAATTGGCTACTTAGGTCTACTTTTGCAGTATCAGCAGAATTTCTAATAAGTTTTCTTATTCATTTAAATTATCAAAGGTGTTTTTTTTTTTTTTTTTTTTTTTTTTTTTTTTTTTTTTTTTTTTTTTTTTATAAGGTGTTGGCTTGTGAGATGTTTCAGACAGGCTAAATTGGCTACTTAGGTCTACTTTTGTAGTACCAGCAGAATTTCTAATTGTGCACATACACTTCAAGTAAGAAAAATACTTATCTCTATAGTCAGAATTGCATCCTGAATCCAAAGTTATTGTGCATTTGCATCAGAAAGGAAATTAATATTCACCATATACAGACCTAGCCTATACCAATTCAGGGTATATATTTGCACGTTAGTGAGTATATGTGTATGTATATGTATATGTGTGTATGTGTATATGTACGTGTGTATGTATATGTATGTATATGTATGTGTATATATATATATATATATATATATGTATATATGTAAGCCCTATAGATAGGTAGAGTAGCTCCATAGGAGGCTTAGGCCAAGTAGGACCTTGTCCCAGTGGGGCCCATAATAGAAACTGGGAAACCCTCCCCCGGGGGTCATAATTTCAGGTGGAGGAGGAAGAAGGCCCCTCAAATGTACACTCAGCAGGGCCAACTGCCGTGTTCACGCGTCAGATGAGTTACAAACCTTCTCCCAGTAATGGGTTAAATTGCATGGTGAAGCAGAACACCATCGTGGGAGGATCCTCTATAGGAGGACAACTGCGGCAGGGCGTAAGATCCAGATTTATGGACAACGGCCTCTGTAAAGGGCTGCCTCGACCCTTTCGGGGTACCTGCAAGACTGGGAAACTTGCGGTCAATTTTTCCCACTTGAGGAGTTGCGCCCCTCGAGGAAATTATAGCCTAGTAAACAACACAGCACTCGTACGGGATTCTGATTATTGGATAATTTTCTGGGCTTGGTTTGTTTTGATGGGCGTTTTCGGGCTGAAAAACCTCTTTCTAGCTAATTTATCTACTATGGGCTGCCTCCCCGTAGTAGCATAATATTTGTAGGCATGAATATATAATGAGTCGGAGGTAATAGGCTTGGGACTGTCTGTGCAGGATTTCGACTCTTGTTGATAGAAGAGCATCGCCAAGTGCTGAAAACCATGTTGTGACCAAGATGGGCCCAGGATTGCACAAAGCCTCCAACTTACTGGAGGTCCCAGGGACTTCTTGCTGTCCGGTTCTAAGCCGGCTTAAGCGCTTCGGTTTAGACTTGAGAAGATATGTTGGTCCCCATCCTGCACTGGTATCCGGGATCACTGCTTTTCTTGAGGCCAAAATAATTTCAAAGATTTAAAGAACATGAAAATTGGAACTTGGAATGTTACGACGTTAAAAAATGACTATCGCATCGACATTTTGACTGACAAATTCAGACGGTTTGAACTGGATTTATTAGGAGTTTCAGAAACTCATATCCCAGGGGTAGGAAGTATGAAATTAGGTGACATAGAATTTGTTTACTCAGGAAGGAAGGATGGGGTACATAGACAGGGAGTAGGGCTCATGATGAATAAGGAAGCTGCTAAGTCTTGTTTAGGCTGGGAAGGTATTAATAATAGAATACTAATTGCTCATTTTATGACTAAAAAGTTTAGGGTATCAGTTATAGTAGTATATGCCCCCATTGAACCAACTGATGGAGATACTAGTGACTCAGATGAATTTTACTAACAGTTACAGGAGCAAATAGACAGGGTACCAGGTAGAAATATGGTGTTTTTGCTAGGAGATTTTAATGCCCAGGTTGGTAGAAATAGGGATAGATGGTATCCTAGCCTAGGTAATTTTGGTGTAGGAAAAGAAAACAGTAATGGCTATAGGCTTTTGCAATTTTGTAGGTATAACAACCTAGTTATAACCAATACGGTGTTTGGTCACAAAATGGCCCATAGGTTGACATGGTATTCACGTGATGGTAAGACAGCAAACCTTATTGATTATGTTATTGTAAACAGAAGACTAGCAGGATCAATACAAGATACTAGGGTGTATAGGAGTGCCGTTATTGATGTTAAAAGTAAAGATCACCATCTAGTAGTGTCTAAGGTTAATTTAAAGCTGAAATTTCGGAAGAGTAACTCCCTCCCGGGAAGTTATGATGTTGGTAGACTTCAGGATGAAAATTTGAGAAAAAAATTCCAGGAACAGTTGAGTACTAAACTTGAGGGTTTAAAATTTGACAATGTGGAAGATGGATGGAATAATTTCAGAAAAACAATTTTTGAAGTTGCTGATGGTGTCCTAGGGAAGAGTGCTAAGACAGCAACTAGGAATATTAGTGAAAAAGCTTTAGGTTTAATAGAGAGTAGAAGGGGTTTGTATAAGAATTATCTGAGCGATAGGTCGTATGAAAACAAAAGGAATGTAAAGAAAGTGGAGAAAGCATTAAAATATGAACTAAGGAGATGTGAAATGGAGGCGATGGATAAAATTGCTGAGGATCTGGAAGATGCGGCTAGACGGCATAATAGTAAAATATTATACTGGCATGTTAATAAATTGAAAGGGAGTAGCCGATCCGGACTAGTCCCAGTTAAAGATAGAAATGGGGTCACAATTAGTGATAAAGAAAAAGTTAAAGAAAGATGGGTGGAACATTTTGAGAATGTGCTAAACCGAGATACAGTTGCAGGAAAAGATATAGATGAAAATGAAAAAGTTTCTGATACCTTGGATGTGAAGGAAGATTTGTTTAGTGAGGAAGAATTAGCGACAGTACTAGAAGGATTAAAAAATAATAAGGCCCCAGGTGCTGATAGTATGATTAATGAGTTCCTTAAATATGGTGGCTCTGAGGTTAGGAATAAGCTACTGAAGATTATGAACATGATTTTTGAAAAAGGGGAAGTACCCAATGATTTTAGGAAAACCTTAATTAAACCACTGTATAAGAAAGGTGACAAGAGTGAATGTCGGAATTATCGAGGCATTAGTCTGGTCTCTGTAGGTAGCAAATTACTGAGTAATATGATACTTTTTAGACTGAGACATGCTGTAGACAAAGTTTTAAGGGAAGAACAATGCGGTTTTAGAAAAGGTAGAGGATGTGTCGACCATGTTTTCACTCTTAGGTTAATAATTGAGAAGTCCCTTCGTTGTCAAACACCTTTGGTCCTTAGTTTTATCGATTATGAGCAAGCTTTCGATTCTGTTGATAGAACAACGTTAACAAAGGTCTTATTGTTATATGGTATACCAGAAAAATACATTAAAGTGATTTGCGCTATGTACGAGAATAATACTGCTGCGGTTAAGGTAGGAAATGAGGTTAGCAACTGGTTTTGTATTAAATCAGGAGTTAAGCAGGGTTGTGTTCTATCCCCCTTTATATGGATCATTTTGATGGACTTCGTCTTAAGGAGCACAGGAAAGGCAATTGGAGACCATGGAATCAAATGGGGAGGAAGAACGCTCCTGGACTTAGATTATGCTGATGATTTAAGCATATTAGATGAAAGTGTGAGCAAAATGAATGAACTTTTAGAGGTTTTACGAGTTCAGGGTGCTAAAATAGGCTTGAAAATTAATGTTAAGAAGACTAAGTCACTAAGGTTAGGAATAAGTGAAGATGAACAGGTGACCTTAGGTAACGAAAAGATTGATCAGGTTGGGAGCTTCAGTTACCTTGGTAGTATTATTAGTAAAGATGGTGGGAGTAGTGAAGATGTTAAAAGTAGAATAGCTAAAGCTCAGGGAGTTTTTTCACAGTTAAAAAAAGTTTGGAAGAATAGAAAGATAAGCCTACAAACCAAGATTAGAATATTGGAAGCTACAGTGATGACAGTGGTCAAATATGGCTCTGAAGCATGGACACTCCGAAAAGCAGATGAAAATTTACTAGATGTTTTCCAGAGAAATTGCCTACGGATAGTTCTGGGTACCCGGCTGACTGACCGTATTTCAAACAGTAGGTTGTACGAAAAGTGTGGTTCAATCCCGCTTTCTGGGGCTATAATGAAAGAAAGGTTGAGATGGCTAGGCCACGTTCTACGGATGAAGGATGACAGATTACCGAAGATTGTCCTTTTTGGCCAACCGTCTGGGGCTACACGGAAAGCAGGTCGTCCTTGTCTGGGTTGGGAGGATGTCATAAATAAGGATTTAAAGGAAATGGGAACTTCCTGGGAGGGTGTAAAGAGGGAGGCTTTAAATAGATTAGGTTGGAGGAGGAGCGTGCGTAGCTGTGTTGGCCTCAGGCGGCTTGGTGCTGCAGTGAGTTATTAGTAGTAGTAGTATTATATTTTACATAATACATAAACTAAAAATTGCAAATAAAATTTTTCAGCTATTCAACCCTTAGAAAGTAAACATAACTACATGTTCCCTTATTTTTCTATGTATTTTTAAAATAATAAAATAGTATTAAATATTTATTATTATATTTTTATATTGAATATAAATATAAAATAATCTTTTATTATAATTGAAAAAAATGTTTATAGCCAGAAGGAAAACAAATCCAAATAACTACTATAAAAAAAAAGGATTATAATCAATGCCGAAGCTTGATTTGGTATTTAAACTATTCTTTAGGAAGTAATGTGAGCATATTATAATTAGAATGCAGTTATATTTAACACCACAACACAATATTATATGCTCAACCTAAATTAGAGATACATTGTCTGTATGCAACAAGAATACAAGATGAGTTAGACACGTTAATTGTTTGGACAATAATATTTACTAAGAATGTGTTGATTTGGGAATGAACAAAGTAAAAGAAATTTTCTTCTTAAACAAGTGAATGGTATAATCAAAAAATGAGATTTTTCTAATTTAGAAGAACTAACATACCCAAATTCTATGAAAATAATTTATGACAGATTAATAATGATTAAAGAGAAATTAAAAATTATATAAGGAGAATGAAAATATAACAATTAATGCTATATAATCTAAATTATTAGATATATAAATCCAAAATTGAATTTTTTTTTTAAATTAAAATGAATTTTTCAGGGTCATGTTAACCTTGCTAATGACATTCTAATCTAGTTTTAATATGTTTAGTAAAATGAAATAAAAGTTGTCTGGGTATTAATTTTAATTTACCTCGCATATAATTCAGACTTATTCAATTGTATGATGAAGATTTTGATTTAGAAAATGGTGTAGCATTACACATATATAAGAATAGTAAAATAAGACTGCTCAGAATAATCTAAGAAATAGAATTTATAAACATTGAAAAATGACAATATATCTCTTATCGTGCAAAAACATGGTTAAATTTGTATGTTGAATAGAAGAAAAGTATCTTAAAAATAACAACGGAAATTTGATTAAGAGATTATTAACTCTTGACAAAGATTAGAGTAATCTTTTACGATTTAAATTTTATCAAGATTTTTGATAAGAGGCATTAAATAAAGCCTTTTAACATTCGTAAATTATTATACAGTCTTATTATAAAGTATTATAAAGTATTATAAAATGTATAAAACCTATTAAACTAGAAAAATTGTTTTTTTTTATAGATGCACATCCTTACAGTGACCATTTTGTCTTAGAAACATTTCAATAGAATTATAAGAATGTATAAAACTATGAAACTAAGAAAATAGCTTGTTTTTTACAGATATACAACTGTAAGGTGGTCATTTTGTTTTCAAAATTTTAGAGCATTCCGATAGAGTTATCAGAATGTATAAAACTATGAAACTAGGAAAATAGATTCTTTTTTATAGATATACAACTGTACAGTGACCATTTTGTTCTAAAAACTTGAGAACATCTCGATAGAGTTGTCGGAAAAAATCTTCTTTTTTATAGATATACAACTGTAAAGTGAATAGTAAAATAAGACAGCTCAAAATAATCTAAGAAATAGAATTTATAAACATTGAAAAATGACAATATATCTCTTATCGTGCAAAAAATATGGTTAAATTTGTATGCTGAATAGAAGAAAAGTATATTAAAAATAACAATGGAAATTTGATTAAGAGATTATTAACTCTTGACAAAAATTAGAGTAATCTTTTACGATTTAAATTTTATCAATATTTTTGATAAAAGGAATTAAATAAAGCCTTTTGATAATCGATAAATATTATACAGTCAGAATATTCAAAATGTATAAAACTTATGAAACTAGAAAAATTGCTTTTTTTATAGATGTGCATCTTTACAGTGACCATTTTGTCTTAGAAACATTTCGGTAGAATTATCAGAATGTATCATGAAAAGAGAAATCACCATCGTTCTCGTCACCTTTAGCTAGCCGAATCGATTTGAAACGATGAAGAACTGAACTAGCTATTGTCGGGGGTTACCATTACCCAAGGAGGCGTATTGCCCAATATTCAAGCAGTCCTTCTACCACAGAAGACTGAAAAACCGGCAAAGGCCTAAATGAATCTAATTTTAGCTCCACGACCTACCATAAATTAACCAACAGCCCTTTTCAAGGCTACAAATTCATTGAATCACTCTATAGCATCTAACCACTCTTGGGATGGAAAAAGCTATGAAAAAAAGGATGCTGAATGTGCAAAGGAAAACTTTCACATTTATCTAGTAACAAAGGACACGAATTTACCGGAGGCTGGGGAGATATTCTTCTTAAAAATCCTTAAATTATACCCCAGCAAAATCTAAATATATATTTGAGGCTAAACTATTTTGTTACAATTAATAAGGTTTCAAAGACCCTCTAATTCGACTGATCTAAACTAGCCTAGGAAACCATAGGGTAGTAATCTCAAAAGTAGAATCATTTTGGGGGGCTTGTCATTTTTTCAGAAGGAATAAAGGTTTGTTTTAAGAAAAATAATTAATAAACATATTTAGATTCTTTTTAAATACTTGTTTACTAAAAACCTTGGTTCATGACTCTAAAACTAGGCATTTTATTTCTTTTCAGTTTGTAGACCAACAATCATTTTGTTACAAAATTTCTCAGCCAACGGCCATACCACGTTGAAAGTACCCAGTCTCGTCAGATCTTGGAAATCAAACAACATCGGGCCAGGTCAGTACTTGGATGGGTGACCGCCTGGGAACACCGGGTGCTGTTAGCATCTTTTTTTAATATATATATATATATATATATATATATATATTATAATGATTTTTTTCAAAGTAAAATAATGTTCATGGTAACAAACTCGTTTCCTTATTATAAAAGCGCCAAGCTTATTACATCTTTTATAACAAGAAAAGAAGAGACTAGGTTGGACATCTCCTTGATTTCTATCTATCGGTAATAAAAAAAATGTCATCACTTGACTCACATTTATCTAAGTCAATAAATAAAGCTAAAAATTGTGACCAGTGACATTATAAAACCCCAAGATATTTCAGTTGACCATTCCGGCAATTAAATGAAGTTGAAAGCCACCAAGAAACATACAGTTTTAAATGATTAATTCTTATATGCCGGAATTTATTCTTCAGTCCATGGGGCATCGCCTTGATTTGTCAAATATACTGGGGGCTTATAATGTCACTTTTTACTTTTGTCACAAGTCATAATTTTTGACTTTATTTATTGGCTCATCACCTAAGCCAAAACAACAGTGGATTCACACTCATTTCTGATTTCCAAAAATACGGCATGTCATTCCATATATTCCATTGGGGGCAATTTACCAGCAATTTATGATAAAAGCTGATTGAACAGTGTATTTATGTTCAAATCGTCTTCATATATTTTTGGGCTTAACTCCATTGAACAGTTCAAATACCTTTGTCTTTCAATAGCATCTACACCAAAATTCTGCTTGTTCCTTGAATAGCGCCGCATAAATAGCTGACTTAAATCAAAGACTTAATTTAAAATTAGTCTTTGATTTGTCCATGTCCAAATCCTCTTCATATGTTGTCAGGCCCAACTCTATTGTACGAATCAAATTGCCTTGGTCTTTCAATCGCACCTATAGCAAAAGTCTATTTGTTCCTTCAATAGCATCACCTAAGCAATTGTCTTAGATCAAAAACTAACTTTAAAGTTAGTCTTTGATTGGTCTATGTTCAAAGTCCCTTCAGATGTTTTCGGCCTCAACTTTATTGTACAGTTCAACTAGTATGTCTTTTAGTAGCATCAATAACACCAATGTACTTGCTCCTTCAAGAGCATGGCGAAAACAACTGACTTAAATCAAAAACTTCTAACGTATTCTATCTTCTAACGTATATTCAGGAAACCACTCTACCTGGGCGAACAATTTCTGCTCAGAGGCCTAGCGAGTCATTTCTAGGTAATCTGTATCAGAAAAAAATACCAACAGCAAAAGTCATTTTTAGAGTCTAAACCTTTTGTATCGTATATTCTAACGTATATTCAGGCAACCGCTCTACCTGGGCGAACAATTTCTGCTCAGAGGCCTAGCGAGTCATTTCTAGGTAATGTGTAGTTCTTCTTTTTGATCGTATATTCTAACGTATATTCACGGAACCGCTATACCTGGGCGAACGATTTCTGCTCAGAAGCCTAGCGAGTCATTTCTAGGTAATCTCTGGTTCTTCTTTTTTGTATTTGCAAAGATTGCAATTCATGTGTTGTATTGTTAAATAAGAAAAAACTACCAACAAAAAAAGTCATTTTTAGAGTCTAAACTTTTTGTATCGTATATTCTAACGTATATTCAGGGAACCACTCTACCTGGGCAAACAATTTTTGCTCAGAGGTCTAGCGAGTCATTTCTATGTAATCTGTGGTTTTTCTTTTTGTTTTTGCAGAGATTACGATTTATGTGTTGCACTGTTAAATAAGAAAACGATACCAACAACAACAGTCATTCTTAGAGTCTAAACATTTTGTATCGTATATTCTAACATATATTCAGGGAACTGCTCTACCTGGGTGAACAAATTCTGCTCAGAGGCCTAGCGATTTATTTCTAGGTAATCTGTGGTTCTTCTTTTTTTTTTACAAAGATTGCGATTCATGCGTTGTATTGTTAAATAAGAAAACAATACAAATAACAACAGTCTTTTTTAAGGTCTAAACTTTTTGTATCAAACCTTTTCTTTTTTGTCGAAGATTTGGAAAAATGAATTAAGCGAAACTATTTATATTTTTGTTGTCTAAATAATAGTCTAATAAATATTAGACCAAAAAATTAGAATAAATATTAGCCAAAAAATAGTCTAATATCTTCATTTTTTCCACGGACGTAGCTATTACCCTCGAAAACTAAAACTTTTGAAATAGAAAAAGAGCCTTTAATCACATTCTTTACCATGTGCAATCATAAAATAGTCTAATATCTTCATTTTTTTCCACAAACATAGCTATTACCCCCGAAAACTAAAACTTTTGAAATAGAAAAAGAGCCTTTAATCACATTCTTTACCATAAGCAATCATAAAATAGTCTAATATCTTCATTTTTTCCACGGACGTAGCTATTACCCTCGAAAAATAAAACTTTTGAAATAGAAAAAGAGCCTTTAATCAGATTTTTTACCATGTGCAATCATAAAATAGTCTAATATCTTCATTTTTTCCACGGACGTAGCTATTACCCTCGAAAACTAAAACTTTTGAAATAGAAAAAGAGCCTTTAATCACATTCTTTACCATGCATAAAATAGTCTAATATCTTCATTTTTTCCACGTACGTAGCTATTACCCCCGAAAACTAAAACTTTTGAAATAAAAAAAGAGCTTTTAATCACATTCTTTACCATGTGCAATCATAAAATAGTCTAATATCTTCATTTTTTCCACGGACGTAGCAATTACCCTCGAAAACTAATACTTTTGAAATAGAAAAAGAGCCTTTAATCACATTCTTTACCATGTGCAGTCATAAAATAGTCTAATATCTTCATTTTTTCCACGGACGTAGCTATTACCCCCGAACACTAAAACGTTTGAAATAAAAAAAGAGCTTTTAATCACATTCTTTACCATGTGCAATCATAAAATAGTCTAATATCTTCATTTTTTCCACGGACGTAGCTATTACCCTCGAAAACTAAAATTTTTGAAATAGAAAAAGAGCCTTTAATCACATTCTTTACCATGTGCAATCATAAAATAGTCTAATATCTTCATTTTTTCCTCGGACGTAGCTATTACCCCCGAAAACTAAAACTTTTGAAATAGAAAAAGAGCCTTTAATCACATTCTTTACCATGTGCAATCATAAAATAGTCCAATATCTTCATTTTTTTCCACAAACATAGCTATTACCCCCGAAAACTAAAACTTTTGAAATAGAAAAAGAGCTTTTAATCACATTCTTTACCATGTGCAATCATAAAATAGTCTAATATCTTCATTTTTTCCACAGACGTAGCTATTACCCTCGAAAACTAAAACTTTTGAAATAGAAAAAGAGCCTTTAATCACATTCTTTACCATGTGCAATCATAAAATAGTCTAATATCTTCATTTTTTCCACGGACGTAGCTATTATCCTCGAAAACTAAAACTTTTGAAATAGAAAAGAGCCTTACCCTGTGCAATCATAAAATAGTCTAATATCTTCATTTTTTCCACGGACGTAGCTATTACCCTCGAAAACTAAAACTTTTGAAATAGCAAAAGAGCCTTTAATCACATTCTTTACCATGTGCAATCATAAAATAGTCTAATATCTTCATTTTTTTCCACAAACATAGCTATTACCCCCAAAAACTAAAACTTTTGAAATAGAAAAGAGCCTTTAATCACATTCTTTACCATGTGCAATCATAAAATAGTCTAAAATCTTCATTTTTTCCACGGACGTAGCTATTACCCTCGAAAACTAAAACTTTTGAAATAGCAAAAGAGCCTTTAATCACATTCTTTACCATGTGCAATCATAAAATAGTCTAATATCTTCATTTTTTTCCACAAACATAGCTATTACCCCCAAAAACTAAAACTTTTGAAATAGAAAAAGAGCCTTTAATCACATTCTTTACCATGTGCAATCATAAAATAGTCTAATATCTTCATTTTTTGCACGGAGGTAGCTATTACCTCCGAAAACTAAAACTTTTGAAATAGAAAAAGTGCCTTTAATCACATTCTTTACCATGTGCAATCATAAAATAGTCTAATATATTCATTTTTTCTACGGACGTAGCTATTACCCTCGAAAACTAAAACTTTTGAAATAGAAAAAGAGCCTTTAATCAAATTCTTTACCATGTGCAATCATAAAATAGTCTAATATCTTCATTTTTTCCACGGACGTAGCTATTACCCTCGAAAACTAAAACTTTTGAAATAGAAAAAGAGCCTTTAATCACATTCTTTACCATGTGCAATCATAAAATAGTCTAATATCTTCATTTTTTCCACGGACGTAGCTATTACCCCATAAAACTAAAACTTTTTAAATAGAAAAAGAGCCTTTAATCACATTCTTTACCATGTGCAATCATAAAATAATCTAATATCTTCATTTTTTCCACGGACGTAGCTATTACCCTCGAAAACTAAAACTTTAAAAATAGAAAAAGAGCCTTTAATCACATTCTTCACCATGTGCAATCATAAAATAGTCTAATATCTTCATTTTTTCCACGGACGTAGCTATTACCCCCGAAAACTAAAACTTTTGAAATAGAAAAAGAGCCTTTAATCAAACTCTTTACGATGTGCAATCATAAAATAGTCTAATATCTTCATTTTTTCCACGGACGTAGCTATTACCCTCGAAAACTAAAACTTTTGAAATAGAAAAAGAGCCTTTAATCACATTCTTTACCATGTGCAATCATAAAATAGTCTAATATCTTCATTTTTTCCACGGACGTAGCTATTACCCCATAAAACTAAAATTTTTGAAATAGAAAAAGAGCCTTTAATCACATTCTTTACCATGTGCAATCATAAAATAGTCTAATATCTTCATTTTTTCCACGGACGTAGCTATTACCCTCGAAAACTAAAACTTTTGAAATAGAAAAAGAGCCTTTAATCACATTCTTTACCATGTGCAATCATAAAATAGTCTAATATCTTCATTTTTTCCACGGACGTAGCTATTACCCCCGAAAACTAAAACTTTTGAAATAGAAAAAGAGCCTTTAATCAAACTCTTTACGATGTGCAATCATAAAATAGTCTAATATCTTCATTTTTTCCACGGACGTAGCTATTACCCCGAAAACTAAAACTTTTGAAATAGAAAAAGAGCCTTTAATCACATTCTTTACCATGTGCAATCATAAAATAGTCTAATATCTTCATTTTTTCCACGGACGTAGCTATTACCCTCGAAAACTAAAACTTTTGAAATAGAAAAAGAGCCTTTAATCACATTCTTTACCATGTGCAATCATAAAATAGTCTAATATCTTCATTTTTTCCACGGACGTAGCTATTACCTCCGAAAACTAAAACTTTTGAAATAGAAAAAGAGCCTTTAATCACATTCTTTACCATGTGCAATCATAAAATAGTCTAATATCTTCATTTTTTCCACGGACGTAGCTATTACCCTCGAAAACTAAAACTTTTGAAATAGAAAAAGAGCCTTTAATCACATTCTTTACAATGTGCAATCATAAAATAGTCTAATATCTTCATTTTTTCCACGGACGTAGCTATTACCCCCGAAAACTAAAACTTTTGAAATTGAAAAAGAGCCTTTAATCACATTCTTTACCATGTGCAATCATAAAATAGTCTAATATCTTCATTTTTTCCGCGGACGTAGCTATTACCCTCGAAAACTAAAACTTTTGAAATAGAAAAAGAGCCTTTAATCACATTCTTTACCATGTGCAATCATAAAATAGTCTAATATCTTCATTTTTTCCACGGACGTAGCTATTACCCTCGAAAACTAAAACTTTTGAAATAGAAAAAGAGCCTTTAATCACATTCTTTACCATGTGCAATCATAAAAAGTCTAATATCTTCATTTTTTCCACAAACATAGCTATTACCCCCGAAAACTAAAACTTTTGAAATAGAAAAAGAGCCTTTAATCACATTCTTTACCATGTGCAATCATAAAATAGTCTAATATCTTCATTTTTTTCCACAAACATAGCTATTACCCCCGAAAACTAAAACTTTTGAAATAGAAAAAGAGCCTTTAATCACATTCTTTACCATGTGCAATCATAAAATAGTCTAATATCTTCATTTTTTCCACGTACGTAGCTATTACCCCCGAAAACTAAAACTTTTGAAATAAAAAAAGAGCCTTTAATCACATTCTTTACCATGTGCAATCATAAAATAGTCTAATATCTTCATTTTTTCCACGGACGTATCTATTACCCCCGAAAACTAAAACTTTTGAAATAGGAAAAGAGCCTTTAATCACATTCTTTACCATGTGTAATCATAAAATAGTCTAATATCTTCATTTTTTCCACGGACGTAGCTATTACCCCCGAAACTAAAACGTTTGAAATAAAAAAAGAGCTTTTAATCACATTCTTTACCATGTGCAATCATAAAATAGTCTAATATCTTCATTTTTTCCACAGACGTAGCTATTACCCTCGAAAACTAAAATTTTGAAATAGAAAAAGAGCCTTTAATCACATTCTTTACCATGTGCAATCATAAAATAGTCTAATATCTTCATTTTTTCCACGGACGTAGCTATTACCCTCGAAAACTAAAACTTTTGAAATAGAAAAAGAGCCTTTAATCACATTCTTTACCATGTGCAATCATAAAATAGTCTAATATCTTCATTTTTTCCACGGACGTAGCTATTACCCCAAAACTAAAACTTTTGAAATAGAAAAAGAGCCTTTAATCACATTCTTTACCATGTGCAATCATAAAATAGTCTAATATCTTCATTTTTTCCACGGACGTAGCTATTACCCTCGAAAACTAAAACTTTTGAAATAGAAAAAGAGCCTTTAATCACATTCTTTACCATGTGCAATCATAAAATAGTCTAATATCTTCATTTTTTCCACGGACGTAGCTATTACCCTCGAAAACTAAAACTTTTGAAATAGAAAAAGAGCCTTTAATCACATTCTTTACCATGTGCAATCATAAAATAGTCTAATATCTTCATTTTTTCCACGGACGTAGCTATTACCCTCGAAAACTAAAACTTTTGAAATAGAAAAAGAGCCTTTAATCACATTCTTTACCATGTGCAATCATAAAATAGTCTAATATCTTCATTTTTTCCACGGACGTAGCTATTACCCCGAAAACTAAAACTTTTGAAATAGAAAAAGAGCCTTTAATCACATTCTTTACCATGTGCAATCATAAAATAGTCTAATATCTTCATTTTTTCCACGGACGTAGCTATTACCCTCGAAAACTAAAACTTTTGAAATAGAAAAAGAGCCTTTAATCACATTCTTTACCATGTGCAATCATAAAATAGTCTAATATCTTCATTTTTTCCACGGACGTAGCTATTACCCCCGAAAACTAAAACTTTTGAAATAGAAAAAGAGCCTTTAATCACATTCTTTACCATGTGCAATCATAAAATAGTCTAATATCTTCATTTTTTCCACGGACGTAGCTATTACCCCCGAAAACTAAAACTTTTGAAATAGAAAAAGAGCCTTTAATCACATTCTTTACCATGTGCAATCATAAAATAGTCTAATATCTTCATTTTTTCCACGGACGTAGCTATTACCCTCCGAAAACTAAAACTTTTGAAATAGAAAAAGAGCCTTTAATCACATTCTTTACCATGTGCAATCATAAAATAGTCTAATATCTTCATTTTTTCCACGGACGTAGCTATTACCCTCGAAAACTAAAACTTTTGAAATAGAAAAAGAGCCTTTAATCACATTCTTTACCATGTGCAATCATAAAATAGTCTAATATCTTCATTTTTTCCACGGACGTAGCTATTACCCCGAAAACTAAAACTTTTGAAATAGAAAAAGAGCCTTTAATCACATTCTTTACCATGTGCAATCATAAAATAGTCTAATATCTTCATTTTTTCCACGGACGTAGCTATTACCCTCGAAAACTAAAACTTTTGAAATAGAAAAAGAGCCTTTAATCACATTCTTTACCATGTGCAATCATAAAATAGTCTAATATCTTCATTTTTTCCACGGACGTAGCTATTACCCTCGAAAACTAAAACTTTTGAAATAGAAAAAGAGCCTTTAATCACATTCTTTACCATGTGCAATCATAAAATAGTCTAATATCTTCATTTTTTCCACGGACGTAGCTATTACCCCGAAAACTAAAACTTTTGAAATAGAAAAAGAGCCTTTAATCACATTCTTTACCATGTGCAATCATAAAATAGTCTAATATCTTCATTTTTTCCACGGACGTAGCTATTACCCCCGAAAACTAAAACTTTTGAAATAGAAAAAGAGCCTTTAATCACATTCTTTACCATGTGCAATCATAAAATAGTCTAATATCTTCATTTTTTCCACGGACGTAGCTATTACCCCCGAAAACTAAAACTTTTGAAATAGAAAAAGAGCCTTTAATCACATTCTTTACCATGTGCAATCATAAAATAGTCTAATATCTTCATTTTTTCCACGGACGTAGCTATTACCCTCGAAAACTAAAACTTTTGAAATAGAAAAAGAGCCTTTAATCACATTCTTTACCATGTGCAATCATAAAATAGTCTAATATCTTCATTTTTTCCACGGACGTAGCTATTACCCCGAAAACTAAAACTTTTGAAATAGAAAAAGAGCCTTTAATCACATTCTTTACCATGTGCAATCATAAAATAGTCTAATATCTTCATTTTTTCCACGGACGTAGCTATTACCCTCGAAAACTAAAACTTTTGAAATAGAAAAAGAGCCTTTAATCACATTCTTTACCATGTGCAATCATAAAATAGTCTAATATCTTCATTTTTTCCACGGACGTAGCTATTACCCCCGAAAACTAAAACTTTTGAAATAGAAAAAGAGCCTTTAATCACATTCTTTACCATGTGCAATCATAAAATAGTCTAATATCTTCATTTTTTCCACGGACGTAGCTATTACCCCGAAAACTAAAACTTTTGAAATAGAAAAAGAGCCTTTAATCACATTCTTTACCATGTGCAATCATAAAATAGTCTAATATCTTCATTTTTTCCACGGACGTAGCTATTACCCTCGAAAACTAAAACTTTTGAAATAGAAAAAGAGCCTTTAATCACATTCTTTACCATGTGCAATCATAAAATAGTCTAATATCTTCATTTTTTCCACGGACGTAGCTATTACCCTCGAAAACTAAAACTTTTGAAATAGAAAAAGAGCCTTTAATCACATTCTTTACCATGTGCAATCATAAAATAGTCTAATATCTTCATTTTTTCCACGGACGTAGCTATTACCCTCGAAAACTAAAACTTTTGAAATAGAAAAAGAGCCTTTAATCACATTCTTTACCATGTGCAATCATAAAATAGTCTAATATCTTCATTTTTTCCACGGACGTAGCTATTACCCCCGAAAACTAAAACTTTTGAAATAGAAAAAGAGCCTTTAATCACATTCTTTACCATGTGCAATCATAAAATAGTCTAATATCTTCATTTTTTCCACGGACGTAGCTATTACCCTCGAAAACTAAAACTTTTGAAATAGAAAAAGAGCCTTTAATCACATTCTTTACCATGTGCAATCATAAAATAGTCTAATATCTTCATTTTTTCCACGGACGTAGCTATTACCCTCGAAAACTAAAACTTTTGAAATAGAAAAAGAGCCTTTAATCACATTCTTTACCATGTGCAATCATAAAATAGTCTAATATCTTCATTTTTTCCACACGTAGCTATTACCCCGAAAACTAAAACTTTTGAAATAGAAAAAGAGCCTTTAATCACATTCTTTACCATGTGCAATCATAAAATAGTCTAATATCTTCATTTTTTCCACACGTAGCTATTACCCCGAAAACTAAAACTTTTGAAATAGAAAAAGAGCCTTTAATCACATTCTTTACCATGTGCAATCATAAAATAGTCTAATATCTTCATTTTTTCCACGGACGTAGCTATTACCCCGAAAACTAAAACTTTTGAAATAGAAAAAGAGCCTTTAATCACATTCTTTACCATGTGCAATCATAAAATAGTCTAATATCTTCATTTTTTCCACGGACGTAGCTATTACCCTCGAAAACTAAAACTTTTGAAATAGAAAAAGAGCCTTTAATCACATTCTTTACCATGTGCAATCATAAAATAGTCTAATATCTTCATTTTTTCCACGGACGTAGCTATTACCCCGAAAACTAAAACTTTTGAAATAGAAAAAGAGCCTTTAATCACATTCTTTACCATGTGCAATCATAAAATAGTCTAATATCTTCATTTTTTCCACGGACGTAGCTATTACCCTCGAAAACTAAAACTTTTGAAATAGAAAAAGAGCCTTTAATCACATTCTTTACCATGTGCAATCATAAAATAGTCTAATATCTTCATTTTTTCCACGGACGTAGCTATTACCCCGAAAACTAAAACTTTTGAAATAGAAAAAGAGCCTTTAATCACATTCTTTACCATGTGCAATCATAAAATAGTCTAATATCTTCATTTTTTCCACGGACGTAGCTATTACCCCGAAAACTAAAACTTTTGAAATAGAAAAAGAGCCTTTAATCACATTCTTTACCATGTGCAATCATAAAATAGTCTAATATCTTCATTTTTTCCACGGACGTAGCTATTACCCTCGAAAACTAAAACTTTTGAAATAGAAAAAGAGCCTTTAATCACATTCTTTACCATGTGCAATCATAAAATAGTCTAATATCTTCATTTTTTCCACGGACGTAGCTATTACCCTCGAAAACTAAAACTTTTGAAATAGAAAAAGAGCCTTTAATCACATTCTTTACCATGTGCAATCATAAAATAGTCTAATATCTTCATTTTTTCCACGGACGTAGCTATTACCCTCGAAAACTAAAACTTTTGAAATAGAAAAAGAGCCTTTAATCACATTCTTTACCATGTGCAATCATAAAATAGTCTAATATCTTCATTTTTTCCACGGACGTAGCTATTACCCCGAAAACTAAAACTTTTGAAATAGAAAAAGAGCCTTTAATCACATTCTTTACCATGTGCAATCATAAAATAGTCTAATATCTTCATTTTTTCCACGGACGTAGCTATTACCCTCGAAAACTAAAACTTTTGAAATAGAAAAAGAGCCTTTAATCACATTCTTTACCATGTGCAATCATAAAATAGTCTAATATCTTCATTTTTTCCACGGACGTAGCTATTACCCTCGAAAACTAAAACTTTTGAAATAGAAAAAGAGCCTTTAATCACATTCTTTACCATGTGCAATCATAAAATAGTCTAATATCTTCATTTTTTCCACGGACGTAGCTATTACCCTCGAAAACTAAAACTTTTGAAATAGAAAAAGAGCCTTTAATCACATTCTTTACCATGTGCAATCATAAAATAGTCTAATATCTTCATTTTTTCCACGGACGTAGCTATTACCCTCGAAAACTAAAACTTTTGAAATAGAAAAAGAGCCTTTAATCACATTCTTTACCATGTGCAATCATAAAATAGTCTAATATCTTCATTTTTTCCACGGACGTAGCTATTACCCTCGAAAACTAAAACTTTTGAAATAGAAAAAGAGCCTTTAATCACATTCTTTACCATGTGCAATCATAAAATAGTCTAATATCTTCATTTTTTCCACGGACGTAGCTATTACCCTCGAAAACTAAAACTTTTGAAATAGAAAAAGAGCCTTTAATCACATTCTTTACCATGTGCAATCATAAAATAGTCTAATATCTTCATTTTTTCCACGGACGTAGCTATTACCCTCGAAAACTAAAACTTTTGAAATAGAAAAAGAGCCTTTAATCACATTCTTTACCATGTGCAATCATAAAATAGTCTAATATCTTCATTTTTTCCACGGACGTAGCTATTACCCTCGAAAACTAAAACTTTTGAAATAGAAAAAGAGCCTTTAATCACATTCTTTACCATGTGCAATCATAAAATAGTCTAATATCTTCATTTTTTCCACGGACGTAGCTATTACCCTCGAAAACTAAAACTTTTGAAATAGAAAAAGAGCCTTTAATCACATTCTTTACCATGTGCAATCATAAAATAGTCTAATATCTTCATTTTTTCCACGGACGTAGCTATTACCCCCGAAAACTAAAACTTTTGAAATAGAAAAAGAGCCTTTAATCACATTCTTTACCATGTGCAATCATAAAATAGTCTAATATCTTCATTTTTTCCACGGACGTAGCTATTACCCTCGAAAACTAAAACTTTTGAAATAGAAAAAGAGCCTTTAATCACATTCTTTACCATGTGCAATCATAAAATAGTCTAATATCTTCATTTTTTCCACGGACGTAGCTATTACCCCGAAAACTAAAACTTTTGAAATAGAAAAAGAGCCTTTAATCACATTCTTTACCATGTGCAATCATAAAATAGTCTAATATCTTCATTTTTTCCACGGACGTAGCTATTACCCTCGAAAACTAAAACTTTTGAAATAGAAAAAGAGCCTTTAATCACATTCTTTACCATGTGCAATCATAAAATAGTCTAATATCTTCATTTTTTCCACGGACGTAGCTATTACCCTCGAAAACTAAAACTTTTGAAATAGAAAAAGAGCCTTTAATCACATTCTTTACCATGTGCAATCATAAAATAGTCTAATATCTTCATTTTTTCCACGGACGTAGCTATTACCCCGAAAACTAAAACTTTTGAAATAGAAAAAGAGCCTTTAATCACATTCTTTACCATGTGCAATCATAAAATAGTCTAATATCTTCATTTTTTCCACGGACGTAGCTATTACCCTCGAAAACTAAAACTTTTGAAATAGAAAAAGAGCCTTTAATCACATTCTTTACCATGTGCAATCATAAAATAGTCTAATATCTTCATTTTTTCCACGGACGTAGCTATTACCCTCGAAAACTAAAACTTTTGAAATAGAAAAAGAGCCTTTAATCACATTCTTTACCATGTGCAATCATAAAATAGTCTAATATCTTCATTTTTTCCACGGACGTAGCTATTACCCTCGAAAACTAAAACTTTTGAAATAGAAAAAGAGCCTTTAATCACATTCTTTACCATGTGCAATCATAAAATAGTCTAATATCTTCATTTTTTCCACGGACGTAGCTATTACCCTCGAAAACTAAAACTTTTGAAATAGAAAAAGAGCCTTTAATCACATTCTTTACCATGTGCAATCATAAAATAGTCTAATATCTTCATTTTTTCCACGGACGTAGCTATTACCCCGAAAACTAAAACTTTTGAAATAGAAAAAGAGCCTTTAATCACATTCTTTACCATGTGCAATCATAAAATAGTCTAATATCTTCATTTTTTCCACGGACGTAGCTATTACCCTCGAAAACTAAAACTTTTGAAATAGAAAAAGAGCCTTTAATCACATTCTTTACCATGTGCAATCATAAAATAGTCTAATATCTTCATTTTTTCCACGGACGTAGCTATTACCCCCGAAAACTAAAACTTTTGAAATAGAAAAAGAGCCTTTAATCACATTCTTTACCATGTGCAATCATAAAATAGTCTAATATCTTCATTTTTTCCACGGACGTAGCTATTACCCTCGAAAACTAAAACTTTTGAAATAGAAAAAGAGCCTTTAATCACATTCTTTACCATGTGCAATCATAAAATAGTCTAATATCTTCATTTTTTCCACGGACGTAGCTATTACCCCGAAAACTAAAACTTTTGAAATAGAAAAAGAGCCTTTAATCACATTCTTTACCATGTGCAATCATAAAATAGTCTAATATCTTCATTTTTTCCACGGACGTAGCTATTACCCTCGAAAACTAAAACTTTTGAAATAGAAAAAGAGCCTTTAATCACATTCTTTACCATGTGCAATCATAAAATAGTCTAATATCTTCATTTTTTCCACGGACGTAGCTATTACCCCGAAAACTAAAACTTTTGAAATAGAAAAAGAGCCTTTAATCACATTCTTTACCATGTGCAATCATAAAATAGTCTAATATCTTCATTTTTTCCACGGACGTAGCTATTACCCTCGAAAACTAAAACTTTTGAAATAGAAAAAGAGCCTTTAATCACATTCTTTACCATGTGCAATCATAAAATAGTCTAATATCTTCATTTTTTCCACGGACGTAGCTATTACCCTCGAAAACTAAAACTTTTGAAATAGAAAAAGAGCCTTTAATCACATTCTTTACCATGTGCAATCATAAAATAGTCTAATATCTTCATTTTTTCCACGGACGTAGCTATTACCCTCGAAAACTAAAACTTTTGAAATAGAAAAAGAGCCTTTAATCACATTCTTTACCATGTGCAATCATAAAATAGTCTAATATCTTCATTTTTTCCACGGACGTAGCTATTACCCTCGAAAACTAAAACTTTTGAAATAGAAAAAGAGCCTTTAATCACATTCTTTACCATGTGCAATCATAAAATAGTCTAATATCTTCATTTTTTCCACGGACGTAGCTATTACCCCGAAAACTAAAACTTTTGAAATAGAAAAAGAGCCTTTAATCACATTCTTTACCATGTGCAATCATAAAATAGTCTAATATCTTCATTTTTTCCACGGACGTAGCTATTACCCCCGAAAACTAAAACTTTTGAAATAGAAAAAGAGCCTTTAATCACATTCTTTACCATGTGCAATCATAAAATAGTCTAATATCTTCATTTTTTCCACGGACGTAGCTATTACCCCGAAAACTAAAACTTTTGAAATAGAAAAAGAGCCTTTAATCACATTCTTTACCATGTGCAATCATAAAATAGTCTAATATCTTCATTTTTTCCACGGACGTAGCTATTACCCTCGAAAACTAAAACTTTTGAAATAGAAAAAGAGCCTTTAATCACATTCTTTACCATGTGCAATCATAAAATAGTCTAATATCTTCATTTTTTCCACGGACGTAGCTATTACCCCGAAAACTAAAACTTTTGAAATAGAAAAAGAGCCTTTAATCACATTCTTTACCATGTGCAATCATAAAATAGTCTAATATCTTCATTTTTTCCACGGACGTAGCTATTACCCTCGAAAACTAAAACTTTTGAAATAGAAAAAGAGCCTTTAATCACATTCTTTACCATGTGCAATCATAAAATAGTCTAATATCTTCATTTTTTCCACGGACGTAGCTATTACCCTCGAAAACTAAAACTTTTGAAATAGAAAAAGAGCCTTTAATCACATTCTTTACCATGTGCAATCATAAAATAGTCTAATATCTTCATTTTTTCCACGGACGTAGCTATTACCCCCGAAAACTAAAACTTTTGAAATAGAAAAAGAGCCTTTAATCACATTCTTTACCATGTGCAATCATAAAATAGTCTAATATCTTCATTTTTTCCACGGACGTAGCTATTACCCTCGAAAACTAAAACTTTTGAAATAGAAAAAGAGCCTTTAATCACATTCTTTACCATGTGCAATCATAAAATAGTCTAATATCTTCATTTTTTCCACGGACGTAGCTATTACCCTCGAAAACTAAAACTTTTGAAATAGAAAAAGAGCCTTTAATCACATTCTTTACCATGTGCAATCATAAAATAGTCTAATATCTTCATTTTTTCCACGGACGTAGCTATTACCCTCGAAAACTAAAACTTTTGAAATAGAAAAAGAGCCTTTAATCACATTCTTTACCATGTGCAATCATAAAATAGTCTAATATCTTCATTTTTTCCACGGACGTAGCTATTACCCCCGAAAACTAAAACTTTTGAAATAGAAAAAGAGCCTTTAATCACATTCTTTACCATGTGCAATCATAAAATAGTCTAATATCTTCATTTTTTCCACGGACGTAGCTATTACCCTCGAAAACTAAAACTTTTGAAATAGAAAAAGAGCCTTTAATCACATTCTTTACCATGTGCAATCATAAAATAGTCTAATATCTTCATTTTTTCCACGGACGTAGCTATTACCCCGAAAACTAAAACTTTTGAAATAGAAAAAGAGCCTTTAATCACATTCTTTACCATGTGCAATCATAAAATAGTCTAATATCTTCATTTTTTCCACGGACGTAGCTATTACCCTCGAAAACTAAAACTTTTGAAATAGAAAAAGAGCCTTTAATCACATTCTTTACCATGTGCAATCATAAAATAGTCTAATATCTTCATTTTTTCCACGGACGTAGCTATTACCCCGAAAACTAAAACTTTTGAAATAGAAAAAGAGCCTTTAATCACATTCTTTACCATGTGCAATCATAAAATAGTCTAATATCTTCATTTTTTCCACGGACGTAGCTATTACCCTCGAAAACTAAAACTTTTGAAATAGAAAAAGAGCCTTTAATCACATTCTTTACCATGTGCAATCATAAAATAGTCTAATATCTTCATTTTTTCCACGGACGTAGCTATTACCCTCGAAAACTAAAACTTTTGAAATAGAAAAAGAGCCTTTAATCACATTCTTTACCATGTGCAATCATAAAATAGTCTAATATCTTCATTTTTTCCACGGACGTAGCTATTACCCTCGAAAACTAAAACTTTTGAAATAGAAAAAGAGCCTTTAATCACATTCTTTACCATGTGCAATCATAAAATAGTCTAATATCTTCATTTTTTCCACGGACGTAGCTATTACCCTCGAAAACTAAAACTTTTGAAATAGAAAAAGAGCCTTTAATCACATTCTTTACCATGTGCAATCATAAAATAGTCTAATATCTTCATTTTTTCCACGGACGTAGCTATTACCCTCGAAAACTAAAACTTTTGAAATAGAAAAAGAGCCTTTAATCACATTCTTTACCATGTGCAATCATAAAATAGTCTAATATCTTCATTTTTTCCACGGACGTAGCTATTACCCCGAAAACTAAAACTTTTGAAATAGAAAAAGAGCCTTTAATCACATTCTTTACCATGTGCAATCATAAAATAGTCTAATATCTTCATTTTTTCCACGGACGTAGCTATTACCCTCGAAAACTAAAACTTTTGAAATAGAAAAAGAGCCTTTAATCACATTCTTTACCATGTGCAATCATAAAATAGTCTAATATCTTCATTTTTTCCACGGACGTAGCTATTACCCCCGAAAACTAAAACTTTTGAAATAGAAAAAGAGCCTTTAATCACATTCTTTACCATGTGCAATCATAAAATAGTCTAATATCTTCATTTTTTCCACGGACGTAGCTATTACCCTCGAAAACTAAAACTTTTGAAATAGAAAAAGAGCCTTTAATCACATTCTTTACCATGTGCAATCATAAAATAGTCTAATATCTTCATTTTTTCCACGGACGTAGCTATTACCCTCGAAAACTAAAACTTTTGAAATAGAAAAAGAGCCTTTAATCACATTCTTTACCATGTGCAATCATAAAATAGTCTAATATCTTCATTTTTTCCACGGACGTAGCTATTACCCCCGAAAACTAAAACTTTTGAAATAGAAAAAGAGCCTTTAATCACATTCTTTACCATGTGCAATCATAAAATAGTCTAATATCTTCATTTTTTCCACGGACGTAGCTATTACCCCCGAAAACTAAAACTTTTGAAATAGAAAAAGAGCCTTTAATCACATTCTTTACCATGTGCAATCATAAAATAGTCTAATATCTTCATTTTTTCCACGGACGTAGCTATTACCCTCGAAAACTAAAACTTTTGAAATAGAAAAAGAGCCTTTAATCACATTCTTTACCATGTGCAATCATAAAATAGTCTAATATCTTCATTTTTTCCACGGACGTAGCTATTACCCTCGAAAACTAAAACTTTTGAAATAGAAAAAGAGCCTTTAATCACATTCTTTACCATGTGCAATCATAAAATAGTCTAATATCTTCATTTTTTCCACGGACGTAGCTATTACCCTCGAAAACTAAAACTTTTGAAATAGAAAAAGAGCCTTTAATCACATTCTTTACCATGTGCAATCATAAAATAGTCTAATATCTTCATTTTTTCCACGGACGTAGCTATTACCCTCGAAAACTAAAACTTTTGAAATAGAAAAAGAGCCTTTAATCACATTCTTTACCATGTGCAATCATAAAATAGTCTAATATCTTCATTTTTTCCACAAACATAGCTATTACCCCCAAAACTAAAACTTTTGAAATAGAAAAAGAGCCTTTAATCACATTCTTTACCATGTGTAATCATAAAATAGTCTAATATCTTCATTTTTTCCACGGACGTAGCTATTACCCCCGAAAACTAAAACTTTTGAAATAGAAAAAGAGCCTTTAATCACATTCTTTACCATGTGCAATCATAAAATAGTCTAATATCTTCATTTTTTCCACGGACGTAGCTATTACCCTCGAAAACTAAAACTTTTGAAATAGAAAAAGAGCCTTTAATCACATTCTTTACCATGTGCAATCATAAAATAGTCTAATATCTTCATTTTTTCCACGGACGTAGCTATTACCCTCGAAAACTAAAACTTTTGAAATAGAAAAAGAGCCTTTAATCACATTCTTTACCATGTGCAATCATAAAATAGTCTAATATCTTCATTTTTTCCACGGACGTAGCTATTACCCTCGAAAACTAAAACTTTTGAAATAGAAAAAGAGCCTTTAATCACATTCTTTACCATGTGCAATCATAAAATAGTCTAATATCTTCATTTTTTCCACGGACGTAGCTATTACCCTCGAAAACTAAAACTTTTGAAATAGAAAAAGAGCCTTTAATCACATTCTTTACCATGTGCAATCATAAAATAGTCTAATATCTTCATTTTTTCCACGGACGTAGCTATTACCCTCGAAAACTAAAACTTTTGAAATAGAAAAAGAGCCTTTAATCACATTCTTTACCATGTGCAATCATAAAATAGTCTAATATCTTCATTTTTTCCACGGACGTAGCTATTACCCCGAAAACTAAAACTTTTGAAATAGAAAAAGAGCCTTTAATCACATTCTTTACCATGTGCAATCATAAAATAGTCTAATATCTTCATTTTTTCCACGGACGTAGCTATTACCCTCGAAAACTAAAACTTTTGAAATAGAAAAAGAGCCTTTAATCACATTCTTTACCATGTGCAATCATAAAATAGTCTAATATCTTCATTTTTTCCACGGACGTAGCTATTACCCCGAAAACTAAAACTTTTGAAATAGAAAAAGAGCCTTTAATCACATTCTTTACCATGTGCAATCATAAAATAGTCTAATATCTTCATTTTTTCCACGGACGTAGCTATTACCCTCGAAAACTAAAACTTTTGAAATAGAAAAAGAGCCTTTAATCACATTCTTTACCATGTGCAATCATAAAATAGTCTAATATCTTCATTTTTTCCACGGACGTAGCTATTACCCCCGAAAACTAAAACTTTTGAAATAGAAAAAGAGCCTTTAATCACATTCTTTACCATGTGCAATCATAAAATAGTCTAATATCTTCATTTTTTCCACGGACGTAGCTATTACCCCCGAAAACTAAAACTTTTGAAATAGAAAAAGAGCCTTTAATCACATTCTTTACCATGTGCAATCATAAAATAGTCTAATATCTTCATTTTTTCCACGGACGTAGCTATTACCCTCGAAAACTAAAACTTTTGAAATAGAAAAAGAGCCTTTAATCACATTCTTTACCATGTGCAATCATAAAATAGTCTAATATCTTCATTTTTTCCACGGACGTAGCTATTACCCTCGAAAACTAAAACTTTTGAAATAGAAAAAGAGCCTTTAATCACATTCTTTACCATGTGCAATCATAAAATAGTCTAATATCTTCATTTTTTCCACGGACGTAGCTATTACCCCGAAAACTAAAACTTTTGAAATAGAAAAAGAGCCTTTAATCACATTCTTTACCATGTGCAATCATAAAATAGTCTAATATCTTCATTTTTTCCACGGACGTAGCTATTACCCTCGAAAACTAAAACTTTTGAAATAGAAAAAGAGCCTTTAATCACATTCTTTACCATGTGCAATCATAAAATAGTCTAATATCTTCATTTTTTCCACGGACGTAGCTATTACCCTCGAAAACTAAAACTTTTGAAATAGAAAAAGAGCCTTTAATCACATTCTTTACCATGTGCAATCATAAAATAGTCTAATATCTTCATTTTTTCCACGGACGTAGCTATTACCCTCCGAAAACTAAAACTTTTGAAATAGAAAAAGAGCCTTTAATCACATTCTTTACCATGTGCAATCATAAAATAGTCTAATATCTTCATTTTTTCCACGGACGTAGCTATTACCCCCGAAAACTAAAACTTTTGAAATAGAAAAAGAGCCTTTAATCACATTCTTTACCATGTGCAATCATAAAATAGTCTAATATCTTCATTTTTTCCACGGACGTAGCTATTACCCTCGAAAACTAAAACTTTTGAAATAGAAAAAGAGCCTTTAATCACATTCTTTACCATGTGCAATCATAAAATAGTCTAATATCTTCATTTTTTCCACGGACGTAGCTATTACCCCGAAAACTAAAACTTTTGAAATAGAAAAAGAGCCTTTAATCACATTCTGTGCAATCATAAAATAGTCTAATATCTTCATTTTTTCCACGGACGTAGCTATTACCCTCAAAACTAAAACTTTTGAAATAGAAAAAGAGCCTTTAATCACATTCTTTACCATGTGCAATCATAAAATAGTCTAATATCTTCATTTTTTCCACGGACGTAGCTATTACCCCGAAAACTAAAACTTTTGAAATAGAAAAAGAGCCTTTAATCACATTCTTTACCATGTGCAATCATAAAATAGTCTAATATCTTCATTTTTTCCACGGACGTAGCTATTACCCTCGAAAACTAAAACTTTTGAAATAGAAAAAGAGCCTTTAATCACATTCTTTACCATGTGCAATCATAAAATAGTCTAATATCTTCATTTTTTCCACGGACGTAGCTATTACCCCGAAAACTAAAACTTTTGAAATAGAAAAAGAGCCTTTAATCACATTCTTTACCATGTGCAATCATAAAATAGTCTAATATCTTCATTTTTTCCACGGACGTAGCTATTACCCTCGAAAACTAAAACTTTTGAAATAGAAAAAGAGCCTTTAATCACATTCTTTACCATGTGCAATCATAAAATAGTCTAATATCTTCATTTTTTCCACGGACGTAGCTATTACCCTCGAAAACTAAAACTTTTGAAATAGAAAAAGAGCCTTTAATCACATTCTTTACCATGTGCAATCATAAAATAGTCTAATATCTTCATTTTTTCCACGGACGTAGCTATTACCCCGAAAACTAAAACTTTTGAAATAGAAAAAGAGCCTTTAATCACATTCTTTACCATGTGCAATCATAAAATAGTCTAATATCTTCATTTTTTCCACGGACGTAGCTATTACCCTCGAAAACTAAAACTTTTGAAATAGAAAAAGAGCCTTTAATCACATTCTTTACCATGTGCAATCATAAAATAGTCTAATATCTTCATTTTTTCCACGGACGTAGCTATTACCCTCGAAAACTAAAACTTTTGAAATAGAAAAAGAGCCTTTAATCACATTCTTTACCATGTGCAATCATAAAATAGTCTAATATCTTCATTTTTTCCACGGACGTAGCTATTACCCTCAAAACTAAAACTTTTGAAATAGAAAAAGAGCCTTTAATCACATTCTTTACCATGTGCAATCATAAAATAGTCTAATATCTTCATTTTTTCCACGGACGTAGCTATTACCCCCAAAACTAAAACTTTTGAAATAGAAAAAGAGCCTTTAATCACATTCTTTACCATGTGCAATCATAAAATAGTCTAATATCTTCATTTTTTCCACGGACGTAGCTATTACCCCCGAAAACTAAAACTTTTGAAATAGAAAAAGAGCCTTTAATCACATTCTTTACCATGTGCAATCATAAAATAGTCTAATATCTTCATTTTTTCCACGGACGTAGCTATTACCCCCGAAAACTAAAACTTTTGAAATAGAAAAAGAGCCTTTAATCACATTCTTTACCATGTGCAATCATAAAATAGTCTAATATCTTCATTTTTTCCACGGACGTAGCTATTACCCTCGAAAACTAAAACTTTTGAAATAGAAAAAGAGCCTTTAATCACATTCTTTACCATGTGCAATCATAAAATAGTCTAATATCTTCATTTTTTCCACGGACGTAGCTATTACCCTCGAAAACTAAAACTTTTGAAATAGAAAAAGAGCCTTTAATCACATTCTTTACCATGTGCAATCATAAAATAGTCTAATATCTTCATTTTTTCCACGGACGTAGCTATTACCCTCAAAACTAAAACTTTTGAAATAGAAAAAGAGCCTTTAATCACATTCTTTACCATGTGCAATCATAAAATAGTCTAATATCTTCATTTTTTCCACGGACGTAGCTATTACCCTCGAAAACTAAAACTTTTGAAATAGAAAAAGAGCCTTTAATCACATTCTTTACCATGTGCAATCATAAAATAGTCTAATATCTTCATTTTTTCACGGACGTAGCTATTACCCTCGAAAACTAAAACTTTTGAAATAGAAAAAGAGCCTTTAATCACATTCTTTACCATGTGCAATCATAAAATAGTCTAATATCTTCATTTTTTCCACGGACGTAGCTATTACCCCAAAACTAAAACTTTTGAAATAGAAAAAGAGCCTTTAATCACATTCTTTACCATGTGCAATCATAAAATAGTCTAATATCTTCATTTTTTCCACGGACGTAGCTATTACCCTCGAAAACTAAAACTTTTGAAATAGAAAAAGAGCCTTTAATCACATTCTTTACCATGTGCAATCATAAAATAGTCTAATATCTTCATTTTTTCCACGGACGTAGCTATTACCCTCGAAAACTAAAACTTTTGAAATAGAAAAAGAGCCTTTAATCACATTCTTTACCATGTGCAATCATAAAATAGTCTAATATCTTCATTTTTTCCACGGACGTAGCTATTACCCTCGAAAACTAAAACTTTTGAAATAGAAAAAGAGCCTTTAATCACATTCTTTACCATGTGCAATCATAAAATAGTCTAATATCTTCATTTTTTCCACGGACGTAGCTATTACCCCGAAAACTAAAACTTTTGAAATAGAAAAAGAGCCTTTAATCACATTCTTTACCATGTGCAATCATAAAATAGTCTAATATCTTCATTTTTTCCACGGACGTAGCTATTACCCTCGAAAACTAAAACTTTTGAAATAGAAAAAGAGCCTTTAATCACATTCTTTACCATGTGCAATCATAAAATAGTCTAATATCTTCATTTTTTCCACGGACGTAGCTATTACCCCCGAAAACTAAAACTTTTGAAATAGAAAAAGAGCCTTTAATCACATTCTTTACCATGTGCAATCATAAAATAGTCTAATATCTTCATTTTTTCCACGGACGTAGCTATTACCCTCGAAAACTAAAACTTTTGAAATAGAAAAAGAGCCTTTAATCACATTCTTTACCATGTGCAATCATAAAATAGTCTAATATCTTCATTTTTTCCACGGACGTAGCTATTACCCTCGAAAACTAAAACTTTTGAAATATAAAAAGAGCCTTTAATCACATTCTTTACCATGTGCAATCATGAAATAGTCTAATATCTTCATTTTTACCACGGACGTAGCTATTACCCTCGAAAACTAAAACTTTTGAAATAGAAAAAGATCCTTTAATCACATTCTTTACCATGTGCAATCACAAAATAGTCTAATATCTTCAATTTTTCCACGGATGTAGCTATTACCTCCGAAAACTAAAACTTTTGAAATAGAAATAGAGCCTTTAATCACATTCTTTACCATGTGCAATCATAAAATAGTCTAATATCTTCATTTTTTTCCACGGACGTAGCTATTACCCCGAAAACTAAAACTTTTGAAATAGAAAAAGAGCCTTTAATCACATTCTTTACCATGTGCAATCATAAAATAGTCTAATATCTTCATTTTTTCCACGGACGTAGCTATTACCCTCGAAAACTAAAACTTTTGAAATAGAAAAAGAGCCTTTAATCACATTCTTTACCATGTGCAATCATAAAATAGTCTAATATCTTCATTTTTTCCACGGACGTAGCTATTACCCTCGAAAACTAAAACTTTTGAAATAGAAAAAGAGCCTTTAATCACATTCTTTACCATGTGCAATCATAAAATAGTCTAATATCTTCATTTTTTCCACGGACGTAGCTATTACCCCCGAAAACTAAAACTTTTGAAATAGAAAAAGAGCCTTTAATCACATTCTTTACCATGTGCAATCATAAAATAGTCTAATATCTTCATTTTTTCCACGGAC